>NW_018128201.1:222845-250539 GCF_001952655.1 Monopterus albus | reverse complement strand
TCTGGATGAATAATAGTCTATCCTAATGAGAAACAGGCCACAGCCTGGGTATCAGGTTGTATAACCCCAGTCCATCACCTCACTGCAATGTAACAGCTTCAGTTTTAAGTCAATAAAATGGCTTAAAAAGAGTTCAAAAGGTTATCAGCCACTGGCCCTCAGGGCTGATTTAAGGAGCTCCAAGGTCAGCTAATGAAGACAAAGGCAAACAACAGAGCACCAGACCTTAGTGCCCTGGCTCCAGCAGACAGTGCTGCACAGCTGTTAGCTCTGGCCTCGCTGCTCACTTTACAGAAAACAGCTTATGGCCAGGTGGAGAACTTAACATAACACGGATTATGCACTAGGGTTTAGTCAACTCAGTCATAAGCACACTGTTATTATAGAATCTAGCTCCATCTTTAAATGGCCCTCCCCTAACTCTCTTCATTCACATCGTCCTCCTCCTCCACCCATCACTGTCTGCGTCTGTAGCCCCAGGAAAGACACATCCTAGCACAATTACACCCAAGGGTGCAATGGGGAGGGGCCCCCATGCATGTGTGTGGCTGTGCATCCAAGAATGTCACCATCCTCGTTTTCTCTTTGTGTTTGTGTCATAAAGAGTTTTGACTGAGTAGGTAATCAGCACAGAGCAGGTGGCAGAGTCTTCCCTCAGGAAATCTAAACCCGGCAGCGAAGGCCAACGTAGAACATCTGCCATTTGCCTATGTCAGCCAAATAGAAAAAAGGATTACATGAATTTGCCACATAAACAAGAACAAATTATGAGGTCTCACATTTTCATTCTTCCTCTGCAGTTAAAGTTTAACATGTTGTAAGTGAGTCAGCTACCATTCAAAAACACCTACTGAAAGTAGCATTTCACAATCAGTCACTAGATAAATCACTGATAGACACCCGGAGACTCCCAGTCACACGAGTGTGTCTGCATTTGTTTACGCTACTTTGGAAAATCCCATGTATTCATGATTTCCGAGAAATTTCTCATCCAACTGGCTGAAAATTCAACCATTTATGGTGCACTCAGTAGGGCGACGAGCCAACTCAAGGCCTCAGCTAAGAATAAAGTTACAGCCAAGTGAATTTTATTTCTGATATAATTTAAAAGATGTTTGGTGATTATATTTTCTCTCTAAACCAGGTGACTAGCATGCAGGATTACCCCTTAGATTTACAATGCCTGTAGAGAGTCCTGGCTTTACTGTGAGCCTCTCCTGGGTAAAATAACATGCAAAGAATTTCTGCTGATGATGGAAAATATTACAGTACTCCCACCAAACTGATCAGCAGATCTAGTTTTGGATGATGAGCGTAAGTTTATGTGTGCTTGGATGCCACCCCTCCTTTGATATCAGATGGAGATGATCTGTTGGGCAACACACACACACCTGGGGGCACATGAGGCCATACAGTATACTCATATTTACTAATGCATTCCAAAAGACAAACGTTTGCAGGAAGCACACACATCAACAATCACGTGCACATAAATGCATGTCATTATAATGCAACAGTGGAGCCCGAAAGCAAACAAAAATTTGAAGACAGAGAAGACACCCCCAACGTGATGAATGCATTCCAGAGATGTGAAGGAGTAGAGGCGATCTTCCATCAGCTATAGAGCCGCCACCGCACACACACACACACACACACACACACACACACACACACACACACACACACACACACACACACAGGTGGGAGGGAGAGTGGTCACTGGAGTCACCTCAGTGTCTAGGCCTCACTGTTGACTTGGGAGTGTTTTGCCTGCACACACAGTCCACTGGTTGCACTCACGTGTACAAACACTGTCACACTCACACAACTCATTCTCTTACTGTTAACCCTCCTAATTCCTGTTTTACTCTCCACTGACAGAGGGCTGCTGATAATCTAAAGAACCTTCTGTAAAAGGTGAGTTTTTGTTGGTTTTAGCCTACAGCCATGCCTTTCTCTCCCACATGCATACAGGCTTTCACAGACATCCAACTCTAAACCTTAGAGAGAAAACAGACAAACTCATTGAACTTTGTAAGATCTTTGATCAATATAAACAGTTTGTGAGATAAACTGAACTATAACTCTCTGACACACTTCCCTTTTCTGCTTGAAACAAGAACATCAACATCAAACTTGTTATAGGCACAACGTGCGCTCCCTGCCACACAGCATCTCACTATTGCTGCATTTCCACTATCGGAATCTAACAAGCGGTAGCCTCCAGGGTTGACGCGGACTGTCCTGCTTTGTTTTTTTCCAGTGTATCTTCTCTCTGTCGGCCCTGGGCCGAGTGTAGTGGTAACGCAGAACACATGACGAGTGTTACTCTGTGCGACACATTTTGGTTGATTCCTATAATGGAAAACCCCTTTATGTCACAGCTGAGCGGGCTGAGAGAATGAAAATAGTCCTGGAGCAGAGTTGCCAAATGTTATAATCAGGTCCAGTATTTTTAGATCTGGCTTTCCTATCTCAAGGACAAGGAAGCACAGACAGGGAAACAGATAGACACAATAGCTGCCTCTGTTACAATGGAGGCTTTTGGTTGCTCTGTATGGTTTTGCTAAGTATCACAAACAGACTGCTTGTCCTCTTGCCATCATCCAGTGTTGTATTATTAGAAGCAAATATTCAAATGTCTTTACATAAAAAGGCAATAAAATAAAACAAAATCATAGAAGACAAAGTAAATAAGTCAAAATACCAGGTTTTCCACTGATACCTGATATTGCGGCAAGCTCCAACCTTTTTTTGTTTTTTTGTACACAGACAACCCCATGTCTACACACTACAGGCACAGTGATGTGTTTAAACAGAACATACGGTAAAGTTTACTTACAGTATATCTACAGGCAACAGGATCCTTCACCAGATCTCTGGAAAACCACAAAACTAAAACTTCAAAAACACCAGAGTCGTGACTTGCGCTGAAAGAAGCAGGCAGCTGCCCCCAGTCTACACGGCTGCTTTCCAGTGTGCCGGTATGTGTGTGTTGTGCTCCTGAGTGTGAGCGAGCCAAATGAACACTAACCTGAGCTGCTCTCTGCTCCTTAGGCTCTCCTTCTCCTCCCACTGCTGAGGAAGACTCCACCCCCACTGCCTAGATGTAGAGAGAGAGAGAGAGAGTTGGGCAGAAAGTGAGAGTCACATGATCTTCCTGATGCCTTCTGCTATTATAGTACCAGTGAAGTGGTTATGCAGGAAATGGAAACAATGATTCTTTTTTTAAATTCCTGACAATTTAGTTGGAAATGGAAAGTGAGTACGTATTGCCAGTGAGCATGAAGAAGACAATATCTGGTACCAAGGTATGTTGGCGTTTCCATGGTATTTTTTTAAGGAAATTAGTTGTAAATAAATTGGAATTTACACACCTGTTAAATAAAGTGTCACCCAGTCTGACAGTAACAGATCAAGTTCAATCAGTTTCTGCAATGTGTATGTTTCTGTACGTTCACACTGATCGGGCAAAAACTCCCTGCAGCGTTTTAACGCAAGGGGCTGCATTGGTCAGGGGCTGAGGGGTGACAGGAAGAGTGCCTTGAAGGCACGTACAAGACAGCCATGTTGTGATGAGTCTACGTGAATGGCTTCATTCACATTTCCAGCCCGGGAGTTTCCATTGTGTTTTGGTTAGCCATGCATAGCGTTTGTTATGGTATGTTAACAGTGGCCCAAATTCAACAGTGGATAGCAGTGAATGCTTATGACGACAAGGTAAACAAACAAGAGCTCTTTTGGTGTGAATGTGTGTATAAACGCAGCTCTCCCCGTTCAATTCTATGGGGGAATTGTGTTCACTGCAGCCAAGATCAGCACCACAAGGGGTTGCGTCGTTTTGCCAGATCTGGTTCAACTTTCACCGCACCAGACAAAACATCATCCGGTCTGGTTCAACTTTCACCGCACCAGACAGAACATCATCCGGAAAAGGCGATGCATTGACCAATCATGTACTGGGGACGACCAGGACGTTGGCACCCACAGGAAGAAGACTTCTATTTACCGTGTTAGCATAAGCATTCACTACTATTCACTGTAAAATTTGGGCCACAGTTATTACACCATAACAACATGGCATATGTTTTCATTAGTTAGGGTACTGGATGTTAAACCGTTTATATCTATCAGCACCAACACACTGGTGGTAGAAATTGTGGCTAATCTAGAGTAGGCTACGTTAGCAGCATGGCTAACCAAAACACAACCCAAGGTCACGAGCTGGAAATGTGAATAATGCCACTCAGGTCAACTCGTCCTAACATCGTACACATTTACAACACTCCCCCTGCAATCCCTCATCCCTCTGACCAACGCGGCCCCTTGTGATGAAATACAGCAGGAAGCTGCATTTTTGCCAGATCAATGTGAATGTATGGTCAATCTGAATGCAGCCTTTCTCTGATTTTACAACCATTGTTGTCTTTGCTTTGCATAACAACTACCATGTCTTTTTCTGACAATTCTACAGAAAATATAAAATGCATCCCCTCTGTTCACAAGGGAGCATATCCTGGGACCAAGCTGCAGTTGTAGCAGAATAATCACATTTAAAAACTCCTGTCCTTGTACGGTTATGATTCCTGTAGAATGAAGATGGTTGTTATTAACTTTTTCCTGGATGTCACTCCCATGTCAGACAATATCTGCACAAAGCTGAGCCTTTCTTAAAAAAAAAAAAACTCCCCTGGGCTGCAAGACCAGCTCTCATTCACTGTGAATAACAGCTGTCACTTGAATCTGCATGTGTGAACAGCCCATTACTGTGCTGTTTTCTGTCTGAACACCTGCTTAATCACCAGCATACTCCATCAGAGTTGGATGATCAAATTGACAAACCCCTCCCGCTGCATGATTTCAACAGTGGAGCTGGGGGGAAACGGTTTCTGTAACCTTCCAGCCTCTTTTAGACAGAGATTCCATATACTGACATTAAACTGGTCCATCTTTATGGCGGTATTGCCAATTTACACTGAACTTAAAAAGGCTGAGGTCAAACAGTTGCACAAATTTTACTACCTCTTGTGGCAGTATAAAGGAGGGACGACACCAACCACCCACGCCAGTTTGTTATCTTTTATACAGAAAGGTGTGGTGAAGGACTGGCACAATAATCCTGCCATGAATAATCTGTGCAAAAGGGGCTTCTGAAACAAACAATGCCCAATTTACACCATCTTCACACTGCCATTACCCAGGTGTTCATAGATAAGAAAGTATGTAGCACATAAACCTCATGTTCTAGCTCTGTTTTCATTTTTTTTAAGATATTTGTCTGTACAAACCAGCATAACACTGCGAATGTCAGAGAGTGCACTCTGATAAATAACCCCATATTTGAACAATGTTGCATCTCCCACCTCTTGCTGTTACTCAACTGAGTTTAGGTCATTTACCTTCTACTACATCCCTGACAACATCCAAACAAAACACTGATGGTTTACTCTATTTAATTCCAGATACCATTAGCCTTTTCCTTTTCAGCAGATTCTTCTGATAACACACATTGTATTCCAGTAAGTGAGAAAGTCAGGGAAGGGAAGTGGGAGGACAGACAGCTGGTGAATGAAAAGAATATCATTATGAAGGAGGTGTGGTTGAGGATATCCTGTCATTAGGGCCTGGAAAACAGTGGTTCATGGGTAGGGTTAATAAGCTTAACTAATGCAATAAGTCAACAATATTTATGTAAATGTATACACAAAGGTTTGTGTTCAATTAATACAAAAATAAAAATCAGTAAATGCACTTGTTTCCATTGTTATCAGCTGCTTGATTTCCTGCACACCGTGACTGAGCTGTCCTTTCTCCTTACAGTCCAAACACACACAGCGGCGGTGCTTATTTAAAGGAGCCAGCAGGGCGGGGTGCACCAGACCAACCTCCCTGTAATACAAGTGCACTAAAACACATGTATACAAACCGATTCGGGCATCTGCGCCCACAGTCCAAAGGGAAACACACACATGCAATAGTCAGGCATTCTCCAGAGACGGCAGCAGGGAGCGGACCTACACTCCGACCCCTCACTGGAGAGGAAAACCAGGTACTGTCCTAATCCAAAATACACAGTGGGACGCAGCGGGAGAGGACAATAAATATGTGAGCTGGGTCAACAAATTCCAACACCTTCTCTAACTCTGTTGACACTATCAGTCACACTCTCCTGCCTCCCTTCCTTCCTCCCCTCCATCTGAACACTAGTAATCCCACATTTATTACCTCTGCTTTTTATTCCTCTTATACACGTTCATCATCACCTTCTGTTCAACTCTTCCTAGATCGACTCTTCTTCCATCTTTTCTTCAAAATGCCAACCACTTGTCTCACTCCTCTCTTCAGAATTCTTCCTCCCCTCTTGTCATTCGTCCCCTCCTCTCAAAGCTACACAGTCTCTGTGCTGGAGGGGAACATTTTCAACATAATACCCTGTGAACATCGCAGCTGGCCCCCTGGCAGCATTAACACACCTCTATGAGAACGTGCACCTTTGCTCGGAGACACAGAGGAGGCAGCTGGATTAAGTGTGTTAGTGTATGGTGCCTTCTCATTTGGCCAAATACTCGGTGATCCAACCACACAGACATGCTCATTTACTCACACAATGATGAGTCTATCCTGACATTCCGCTGGAGTCTTTTTTAAATACACACCACTAACTCTACACAAAATGTTCAATTCATCAGTCTGAAATATCTTTTTACAGTGTCCACTCAAGGAGGGTGAGAGGAGTAATGTTACTACAGCTCCTTTCTCTTGTACCAAAATCATAAGCGCGCACACACACACACACACACACACTCACACATTCCACAAATACAGGGACTCACTACTAACAACTCATATTACACACTGGCATGCCCCAGCAGGCTGTCTCCGTCATCCTGCATCTCAGTTTGGTGCGGATAAGGGTGGTACAGACCAGAGTATTATGATCCCATGTTAATTTATATCAGTAAGCATCTATGTACATTTAAAATCAGGGAGAACAAAACACGCTCAACACGTTTGTTAGAGCTCAAGAGTACACACTGTATGCTATGGTGAGTACTGTTGCCTGAGAAACTCCACAGAGTGCCTTACTTTGAATTTCAAGGGTCACTTTAGCTTTTTTCAGACATGGGATACATAACATTTCTGGATTCATCAATCTGTTAAAGTGACAGCTTGTTGTCATTCAGACGTAGGTCACTTTTATGTTAATGGGCCTCATTCACCAATATCTTCATAAGTGTTTTCTTAAATTTCTTCATAGGTTGTTCTAAGAAAGGTCCTAGGTAAAGTCTACATCTGATTCATGAACACGTTCCTAAACCACAGAATTGCTCACACCTGTGTTCTTATATTGATGAATCCCATGTGTTCGTAAGTTGAAAGTGCGTGCCAGTCATTCCTAATAAGCACAGATTAACCCCCCGCCGATGCTCATAAAAGGACATGAGACTGCACAACAAAAGTCTAAAGATGGTGAAGCAACAAAGTCCAAACCAAAGAAAACCTTGAGTAGTGATGAAGTGGACAGTGGAAACATTTAGAACTTGTTTCATTGTAAAAAGAGTTCTTCAGGACAACATGTGACTGGTTTCAAAGCCCCTGACCCAGAGATACTCAAGTCATTTTAGTATTGTACTCATCATAAAATTAAGGGAACTTGGCATCAGAAAAAAAAAAAACATATGACAAAGCAGAAAATGTAACCCTAACCTTAACCTGGAATCAGCAAATATGGGGCCTTTTTTTTAAAAAAACAAAAAACAAAAAAACAACAACAAACATAATATCAGGTCATTTTTTTCAAACTTCAGGATGCTTTCTCCAAAGCCACAAGTACAACTTAGAATGAGTTCACAGGTTAAATACTTGGAAAGAGCATCACGTGTGACAGTCTTTAAAAGGTAACTCTTTTCAGCTTTACAACTGGATCATCCTGTTGTGTTCAACTAATTGTGCCTTTGAGGTATTAAGCCTAATAAATGCTGCTCTCATTACAGTTTGCTCATACTGCCAAGTTTCAGTTCTGGTAAAGTAACAAATAGAACATTTACAGAAAACAATACAAGTGATACAACGCCTTGGCCTTTTTGTTTGCAGCTCATTCGGACCGTGACGCCCTCATGTGTAACTCTGCAGGCACTCTGTTGCTCCACAGGGTTAGTTTTGTAAAAGCGATCCCAACATGACACGGCAGCAGGGATCTATAACACACAGACATGTTAAAGCTGCTTGTTTGAGCTCTCTGGTTAGTAGGTCAAAGAGTCCAGAAAGGAGGAGCCAGGGTAAATAATGGTTAACCAGACACACGTTGCTAAGTAGTGACTTCAAACGCCCAGAGGTGCTGATGACAATCTGGAGGGGAGAGTCTCCAACACGCACTGAAGAAGCCTTCTTGGAATGAAAAAGTGATGAAGAGAAAAGAAGGTTGGCATCCAGAATGCTGCCATTTGTCTTGGAGGAGTGGGGCAGATGGCTGACAAGGGGATCCTCCAGAACTACAGGAGCCGACACACCCACATGCAAATGCTCTTTGCTAGGTCACAAAATTGGGGTGTGTAGAGATTTATGAAGACAAACTGATGAGCACACATTGTGTGACATATCAAAGACACACACAGACACATCAAACTGTGTAAAGTATTTGTGTAGTCACCACTGAGTCAGTCTCAAGTGTCTGGTTCCCAGCCTCCAACCAAATTATGATTAATGACTCATCCTGGGGAATGCATCTGAATTCAGTTCCAAATCTGCTTATCACATCTGAATCCTTTCTAATCCCTTATCGGATCTGTTTAAAGGAGCATCAAATAAGACTTCACGCACTGTCTGATATATCGAGTAAAAGTACGGTCCATACATTAGTCCCCACCAGTGACCTAGCGAAGGGTGTAAAAAGAATTGTTCAAACAGCAAGCGAGGGTGGCGCTGTCCGCAGCTACAAAACCGAGTGTGGCTGCCAGAGTGAAGAGGAGGCATCGTTTGCACAGAGAGAGAGTGGGACAAAGAAAGAGCAAAACCCAAGGCTAACAATAGTTTGGCTTTTTGACATGGAGATGGTTAAAAGCAGCCAAAGGACTCAGATTTGATTGAGATGTGGAGTTCTTCCTTCTGGGTGTGTTAGCATATAAGATAATGGTATTTTTTGTTTTTCAGTAACATAACCTTTGGAATGAATTCATATGATTTTAATTTGGAAGTAATTTGAGCTATGTGAAACATTAGCGCTGTGTGTTACATTATTAGTAACCAGAGCTTTCTACTGGATTAATAAGTTACTTGCTAGTCACCTAGCGCTAGCTTCGGACTGGAAGCTGCATTTTGTATAGTTTGTCGCAACCAGGCATCCGTAGCATACATCATTGCTAGGAAACTGGGTGTGATGGGAGGGCCAAAGAGTAGATAGAAGTAGCTGTAAGTTGAAAAAGAAAAATGTAGAGTAGCTTTAAGTACTTTGTCAGGCTTTTCCACCCCAAATTTGATATATAACATGTTATACATAACATTTATTTACAACAGCCTCGCTGAGTTATGAGTTCAAAAATATCACTGTTCTTTTTATGACAGTGACTGTAGCAAGGCGTTGGCATATAAATAGCAGCAAACAGGTGCTACTTCACATGGCAGGCAAAGACAACAAAATGTCCCGTCTCAGTAGATCAGGGCAACACTGATGTACTGTGCTTCAAGGTGAGCCTTTAAAAAGGCCGAATCATATGGTACATCTACAAACAGGCCAGATCCGCTCCCAACTGCATTAAAACTAAATGATAAACAAGTATTGCAGGACTGTTTTATTATTCATTCAGTCACACAAGACAAGCTGTTTGCATGTGAGTCCTGAAATGCTGACCTCCAGAACTTAGCAGAGACAGACACACAGCCTGTGACACACACACTGACCTCATTCCTCCAGGAGACGTTTGCCCAAACTGGGAGCACCCAAGAGCCAATGACTTAGGGGAGTTCCAGCCACATGACACCTACTGTCTAGGGTATTTGGACTAGACAGGACTTAACTCAAATGTGAACCAAGCAAAGGCCTCTTCTCAGAAGTGAGGAATCATACTTTTAAGTAAGTTTGTTACAGTGATAACAAGACTAAACATTGAAGTAAAGTCATCCATGAGCGTTGATATCTAATGACATCGATTAAATTACTTCAGTACTATCAAGTATCAAAAAATGAAATGCTTTTCTACATTTTTATGTTAATGTTAACAGAACCTAAGGTTATGGTCTTATATATATATATATATATATATACAGTGTACACACACACACACACATACATGTCTCAAAGGAGCTGTATTTATGCAACAGCCATGTGGTTTTTACTTCAAGCATACAAAAATAGCACTTCACTGTGCCAGCTTCTGAAAGACATGGATTCAGATGTGTAAAATCTAAGACCGGCCAGTGTGCACTCTGCAAAGAAAAATAAAAGTCTTTTTCCTGTGTTGTTCAGCAACAATGATATTGGCTATAATATTATAGGCCGCAGCTAGTGGGGCATAATCTAGCCAAGGCAGCACTATTATTTGCCGGCTATTCATTGTGATGGATGGTGTGTAGGTTTGGTAGTAAAAATATGATTTTCCAGCTAATCACAGGTTTGCTGTCACACAGACATTCTGGATGAGCAAACAGAAAACAGGGAATATCACCAGCATTAGCTACAGTGGTTAGTTACTCTGCTATGTGTGCCATCCCATCAGGCTGCTGTAACAGCTGAGATTAAATGTTCCAGTGTGTCTGTCTGTGTGGCAGCTATGGTAAGGACAAACTTTCATGTTATCACTGCTGACATCTACCACAGTACTTAATTAGAAAGGAGTTCTTCATTCTTTCCTAGGCCAGCTAAACTTACAGTGCCGCGTCACCACTACTACGACCAAAATACTGAAAAGTAAACAACAGAATGAGCGCACAGAGGAAAAAGATACTGGCAAGAAAACCTCATGAACCAAGTCTCAGACAGGGTGACGTTCTGGTGAAGAGCTACTGAATCAACAATACACTACACAACCATATGCACAGATTTTCCCTCTAAACCCTAACATGTGGAAAAACAGTTTTTACTTATTTAGTGCCTTTGGTAGCTGCTAAGAAGTTAAATATTAGTCAACAAATTCTTAGTGTAACACTACAATGGACAATTCATTTCATTACTTATTCATTGTCTTGCTTTGTCTAACCAACAGTCCAGAACCCAAAGATATTCAATTTACAATTATGTAAAACAGAGAAAATAAGTAAATTGTCCCACTGGTGAAAGTGGAACAAGCACCAATCTGGTTTTGATATCACTGATGTAAAAGTACATCCCCTGGACAGGACCACAGTGGGTTGTGGTGGGCGCCTGTCTTACCTTAAAAATCACCATATGCTTCTGTGCAGACAAGGCCAACCCATACTCTTTCTCCTATTTGATGCTTCCCTTTGAGGTAATGAAGGAAACAGTCTTCTTCAAAATACCGATGTGAATAACAGCAGGCATTTCAGCACTATATCTATATGTAGCCTACCCTAACAGTCTAACAGTATGCTCTTCCCATTCAAATATAAGAAAGACACTTCTCACACCAGCACCGATCGACTGTTTTCCTGAGATGAATGCTCACTCACTGAAGGGCCCATAAAATAAACAAATAAATGAATAAAACACTCCAAGATGATTTTCTAGGCTGAAGGGTCCACATTCCTGGCCTGGGAATGATTAAGAATAGAAATTACAAGGTGATCTGTTTGTTGCTGTTGCCCAAGGTGAACATCTTAATGCAAGTCAGTTACTCTGGTGAGTATGAGCAGATTATTAAACCAGCATATGCTGAATTCTCAGCTTTTCTCATATAGGTTTATATGGTATGAAAATAGACGGTTATCATACCATGCACATTTGCATATTAGCAGTATCCAAGAAAAAACGCAAAGGGTGTGCACCTTTCTTCCCCGACTGCCTGTCAGACTCCGAAACGGGCTCCACATGCAGTGGACAAACGGCAGAGAGGAGGAGGCTCAAACCACCAAACTCCATTCACCAAAAAAGAAACTGGACACCTTCAAGAACACCAATACACATCAGTCATAAAATGCAATCTGACCCAGAAACGCACACAAACTTCCCTGGTTAACATAAATGAGTATGTGTATGCGCGTGCGTGTGAGTGAGTGCTCTCACACAAAATGAACTATTTTGATAATGGTTTAAAGAATTGTGACAGCACGTCTCTCTATTGTCATTAGTTTTACAAAGCAGTCAGTCTATTAATAGAGACAATAATCAGCAGGTGAATCCGTAATGAAATTAATCAGTAGTGTCACTTGGATACAAAGTAGCTCAGCAGTCCAGCTTTTACATCAGTGCAGAGTGACAGGCTGTTGTGTATTAACAAAATATAGTAGATAGTATAATATTTTCTGTATTCAGTAGCTTATTAATACTTTTAACACTAAGTACCTTTTTGTATTAATATCCATATTTACTTAACATTATTAATGCAAGAGTTTTTGTAACAGCCTTTCAGTAAGAGAGTCCGCTACTTTTACAGCATAATATTACCAACTTGTACGTAACAGATGTGAATACTTCCTCTCCTACTGGCACCAACATGCTTTAGTCATATAATATGTTATAGTTACATGCTACTTTTTCAGGCTATTTTTGTAGCTGAGCTTGACCTCCCAGCAAACAGAAAACAACAAAGAAGGTGCCTACAAAATTTGGCTATTTTAAATCAGCCACAAAAAAAGATTACATTCTGTAAGCATCCTCTCAAAACCCATGATTTTAAAGCAGACTCCAGACTCAAAACTGCTGGTTTAAAGAGAAAACAGCCGGCAAAATACAGGAAGGGACAGCTGATTTACTGGCAGTGTATTTCAGGCATCAACTTCCTCTGAAGGAAAACAAAAGAACAACACTCATTCCTGTGCTGGAGAGCTGAGTGTCAATACACCGACAGCCAAGCAGTGTGATTCTTCCGTATGTCCTGCACATATAGTCAATTGACAATAAAAATCTTTGATCTTTATGCCAAGGTTGCAACAGAACCTGAGTTCCTCACGCAGGTGCGCCATATTTATTGCCCTCCATGCCTACGTTTATTAAAAATACATACTCACCAGTGTCCAAAGCCTTTTTACTGTAAGATGAAGACTGTATAAACGTCATACAATGTGTGTCAAAGCAGGTATTTCTAGATACAAGCAAACGTAACTACAAACCACATACGTCTCTACTTTCACAGAAACTTTCAATTGTTGGCGCGGATGATACCATATGTAATCTCCAACCACTGAATATAAAATTAGTCTGTAAGTTTGTAATATACTCTTGCAAAAGGAATTACGGCCTTCAAATTGTGAATAGATTAGTTCGTTTCAGTAACCGTGAATTCAAACATTGTGAATCGCTGAATTCTTTTTAAATTATTGCTTACATACCGGAGACACTTAATGCACCCCTAAAACGACCGTCAGCTTGGTACGGTCGGGGTGCCCCTCATTGGTCAGCCTGGGCCAGTTTTGGAGGACTCTGAGTGCCTGGTACCATGGCAACCACTTCTTCTCGCGAGAATAAAAGCATGAACTAACATTTGAACGAGAAAAAATGTTTTCTACATAATTAGCTGATGTAACTGAAAGAGAAACACTCAGTGACCCGTATTACATTACCGGAATATTTCAGGATTTATTTCTGGAGAGAAAATATTCAATAGCCTACTTTTAGTAGGCCCAAAATTCTCACACGACCTCTAGTGACATGTCGTGACATTAAACATAAGAACATATTATGGCTAAGGCTACAGTTATACACGTCATAATAATAATCTTAAACATCCTGTCTGCTTACAGTCATCAACTTTTCTCTATAGTTATCCTTGACCAGATGTACCCTGTAGAAACCCATAAGCAGGCCTAAGCATTTAACAGTCTAACTAGACATCCTATCTCCACTAAACATTTCTAATACATAAAGTATCTATCCAATATCTATCTGACTAAAAATACCTAACACTGTATATCATCTCCTACTATGCCTAAATGTAAATAAATAGTTTCAAAATGCAATACATTTTATTATTTAAAAATATCCTATAGGGTTTACAGAGCCGAGTGCTATGTGTAATCAAACTATATTTGTGTGTTTATATTTATATTTGCACATGGATGTATTCTTAAATAGTCAGTGAAGTGAACCTGTGAGTGCAAAGTTTGTTGATCGTATCAGTCTTTTGTATCCTTCTATGCTACTATCATCATGTTGCATTATTTCTCCCATAATCTTCTTATATCTGTAGCGATAATATTCTCAATTCTATTCACATACTGGATCTTAACAATGAAATGGGGAACCAAACTGACTTATTACAGGATTATTATAGGCCATCTTATGAGGGAAAACAAACAAGAATACGCACCCTATAATAAAACTAATCAAAAAAGATAATCTAAAGGTGAATAATGGAGCAGGAAAATTAGTAAACTGAAGACATCATCTGCCTCATTCATGTTCTCCTTCTCAAAGAGAGGGGGCCAGTGGAGGGGTTTGGGCTCAGCTAATGACAAAAGAAAGCTGAGGGATGAGCTAATGTTTTGGCAACAACCTGCTTTAATTACCTAATTCAGGACGACCTCAGCTGTGAGGAGAGCAAAGTGTTTTCTTCCCTCTTCCTCCATATCCATGTAGAGGAAGATACAACAATTTACAACACTGTTCCCATGAGAACAATCACTGTTTTGTTCTCCTCAGAGACCCAACTATTATCCCCTCTGGGTCTGGATACACATCTGGATAAGTGTCAATAAGAACAAAAGTCATGTGATGAGTATACTTGCTGCATATCAAAGAGCTGTGTGAGGTGATCATAGCACAATCACATTTTAACTGTGGGTGTTCACTGGTGAAAGTTTAGTCTTTATGGATTTAACAGAAAGGTTCATCTGAAACATAGGGTTATTTTCAGTTTGTGTGAAACAAAAACATGTGACCTGTTACTCTATATTCTATGATGCTATGTCCATATTTACTGTTTGCAGTATTTATTTAGAAAATAAACACATTTAGGATGGGAAAGCTATACAGGAGGAAAGAGAGAAGGACTATCACAGTTGATTGGCAGTATCAATAGCATCACCTTTCCATGATGGATGGAAAGAATATTATACCAAGCTTTGTAAAAAAAATTAAAAAAAATAAAAAACTCAATCAAAAGGTGTCCTAGTTTATCAGCAAATGTTACACCTTTCAAAATGTCACTTTCTCAATCTTTTGTACTGATGTTTAGCACACATTTATCCACTTATCACAATCAAACTGGTCTTAGCTGTCTGCAGCCCACTACAGTGTGTTTGGTTAAGGTTGGGGGGTGGCATAAGAATAATAAGGCAGGAGGAAAGACAAGGTTTAAAGGTCATACCACCATCCTCACAATTCTTTCTCAGGCCTTCAGTTTCAGGGCATGTTCAGATAAACAGAGAAAAAGCTCAGCCCCCTAATTCATCTCAATGAGAACATGCTTGCACAGTTTGTGCCAGCCTGACTTAGTGTTATGTAACGACCACTGTGCAGTGTTTTAGTGTCTAAAAAGTCTTCAGACATACCACTGTATAACTCAAACCACCCTACCTGGATTGTATAATCTCATAGGTATCTAGCCAAACACGCCTTTACCTAATACTGTAAGTGGTCTTTCAGACCAAAAACAGCTTGAAGGGGTTGTTTTGTATCAGGTACTGGTGAGAAAGAGCTGTAGATCTATGATTTTGAAGGTTTACCAGATGCCAAAACATATGCACATCATCTTATAATATTATGACAAAGGGGAAAGTGAAAAGTTATCACAAAGTCGGCTATGTGACCTTTCACTGCAACAGTTGCAAGCTAAATCGTAGAAATACAACATTCACATTACAAAACAAAATCTACCACCATCCTGGACTGCTCTCTGGATTCCATTGAGGAGGTGGTGGACAGAAGGATGCTGGCAAAACTAACATCCATCTTGCATAACCACTCCCATCCCCTGCACCACACAGTAGAGGCTCTGACCAGTTCTTTTAGCACAGGACTGCTACATCCCCAGTGCAAGAAGGAGCATTACCATAGGTCGGTCCTCCCCACAGCTATCAGACTGTACAATACATCACTACAGTGATAAACTGGGTGAAATTATGAGGGACTATGGAATAGTCAACTGAAGTGCAATACTCAAATCCTGGGGGTAAAATGCATTGTAAATATGCACATATGTAAAATCTTGTCCTTGATTTCTCTTGAATACTTTAAATAGTCTTGTTTTAGGAATTTTTGAGTAGTTTTTTCATCATCCTCATGGCTGAAATACAGGTATTTTCCCCATTGCAGGATTAATTATGGGAGTAATATTCTTGTCCCTGATTTCTTGATCTCTTGAATACTATATTTTGTCTTGTTCTTAGGTATTTTGATTTGTTCTCAGGGATTAATTGTGGGAGGATCATTTTTGTTCTTGATTGTCTCTCAAATATTATATTCTGTTTGGTTTTAGGTACTTTGGAATTTGTTTCTCAAGGACCATCACCAAGAAGGCACAGCAGAGGATGTACTTCCTGCGCCAGCTCAGGAAGTTCGACCTGCCCCAGGAGCTGCTGATACAGTTCTACAGCACTGCTGATCCCTCACACCCTGGATACAATCTGTTTGAACTCCTCCCCTCTGGACGGCGTTACAGGTCACTGTGCACCAAGACAACCAGGCACAGGGACAGTTTCTTCCCCCAGGCTGTTACTCTGATGAACACTTAACCCACGACAGTATGATTGGACAATAACCCTCAGTGCAATACCTGTGTATATATACACTGTACAGATTTTATAGACTCGTACAGGTCTCTAGTACCCTGTTTTAAGTGCTCTATCTTTATCCCTAATTATCTAATTTCAATGAACATTCCTTTGTTGTCTCCATTGTTTACTGTCTACTTATACTGCTTTTTCTGCATTGTTTGCACTGGTTGTTGATGTTAATACTGCTATTTTGTTATATTACACAGCCTTATGCTGGTTTACTGTCTGCATATTGAGAGCTGATGTACCTGAGTCAAATTCCTGGTGTGTCCAATACACCTGGCCAATAAACTGACTCTGATATGTGTGTGGTGTTTGTTCTTATGGTGTTTTGTTGCTGCTGGAACACAGGAATTTCCCCATTGTGGGATCAATAAAGTCCTACCTACCTACCTACTTACCTACCTAAGGTACAGTCACATTAGATTAACAGATTCCTTTATTGTGATTGCACAGTGTACAACAAAATTTGGTGAGCAATCCTATTGTGGTGTATTAAAACATACTAAAAGTATAAATAATAATTAAAATATAAACATTAAAATCCCATACTAGGATGAAAAATATATAAACTAGATCAAATACATTAAAAAAGTAAGGCTGCAGCTGCAATATTACACTTAAGTTTATTACACACATGCAGAATTTCTTTGGACATATTTACAAATAGTGCTGGGCAGTTGGTGGGCTCATACGATAAGTACCATACATACCACAGTAGTTTGGACTGTACAAGGGGCTGTAGCTATCATCAGTGGTTGGATGGCACTGGACTCAAAGCTTCCATCCCATTTGCTCCATGTCCTATTCGTTCTGACTGAAGTCTGCACAACAGACAAATTCAAGGATGCATTTTCTGTTTTGGTGTGAGGTTTCCACTTGCACTTTTAAAGTTCACTTTTAAATTTTATGTGCACAGTTGGCTAAATTAAACATATTTGTGTCTACAAAATAAATTTTATTTTCTTTTTGTCGTGTCATCACCCTATTTACTACAGTATTGCCTATTCAGACTACAGACTGTATTGCTCTCAAACTGTTTGTGAGTTGTTCACCTTTTCCCTGCTGACACCCAGCAGAGGCAGAAACATTAAATGAGACACAGGCAGTGCTCTATTATATTACTAAAATTACTTTTGTAAGTATTGATGATGTTAAACAATGTTGTCTTCTTTTCTGCATGAAGTGGGTTGTGATTTTGGTAGAAGAACCTCGCAGCATTGCAGTCAGGAGTTAATTGTCAGATCTCTGGAAAGTCACAAAAAGAACTGAAATAAAAATGTACAAACTAGCTAAAGCAACCTGTGGCATTTTGTAGGCATGAACACTGTTAAAACTGACGCTTCAGAAATGAAATTATCATCTTTGTGAAGCAGCAGCAGCAGCAGTAGAAGTGCTGAGAGAAAAGACATGGCAATGTGGTTTTGGTGCTCTACCTGTCAAAACAAAAAGCTTACGTGTCTGACTGTGTGACTGTGGCTTTATTTTGTAAGTCAGAGGCAGGGGTGTGCACTTCCTTCTAACCTAAACCCTGTGTGGGTTGGCAGGTCCTTAGGTTTCTGGTTTATATAACTATCTTATCTATTTGATCTACCACCTGAGCTCCAGGCACCCAAACACTCCTACAGCATTAACACTCTTAAGTGCAAGCATTTATAGACTGAAACACCTCCAAGTGCTTTCCTTATCAATAACATTCAGCTCCATAACATTTGCCAGAAATTTAGTAATGACATGTATAAACATTGCTGTTCCCACTCTTATGTAACCCACATTTCCCACAGCTTCACAGTCAATAAAGAGACCATTAAACAGCAGGCTGATTGTAGCTTACAGCTCCACTTGTGCTTGTGATTGTCCATTCAGTGACTTGCAGTTGAGGAGGAAGTAACTCATAAGGCCCCAGACGCTGACCCCTGGTCAACTGACTACACTTCAGAGAAGAGGAAATCATTCACAGGTTCCTGGAAGACATAGCATCATCAGTTGCTGTCGTTGTTTCTGGTCACACAGGCTTCAATGTAAGCCAGCAGACAATGAGTTGTGAATTATACTGTACAGGGACCTTTACTATTTCCTTGAAGGATGACTCTTGTTGTTCTTCAGTGCTGATGATTTTCCTAAGCCAAATATTCATATATTATTCATTAACATAGTGGCATACTAATATTAACTAAATAAATAGAAATTGTAAAGAATATTTACACTCAAAATTGAGAGATGAAGCAGCACAAACTAGAAAATACAAACACTGTAAGGCAGAACACACCAGCAAACCAAACCAGTGGAAAAAATGATGAAATTGTGTTGCACAGTTGACAGCAGAAGTGGATCAACAGCAAGGAAACATGATCGGGCGAAGTCTCGAGCAGCAGGCTAAGTCTGATTTGCCTTGGCGCGCAGGTTAAAATGTGAGATGTGGACAGAGCAATTGCCCAGGCAGCATATGAGGCTTCCAGCGGAGGAGACCACAGCGTTCTTCTGGGTTTTATAATGGCAGTGTACAGCCGTTACCTCTGCCCACTGGAATGTGAAAGAAACGGAAAAAGTGACACACATATAAAATGGCTCCTGCTAAACAACATTTGAGTTCATAATAAAGTCAACACATTTCGATTCACGTGGCAACAACCATTAAACATGTTCATTGCGGTTTCTGTTGTAGAACATTTTATTTGAATATATCATTACAACTCAATGCATAATTAACTACATAGACAAACCCCATACACCCCTGTCCTTTCTGACATATTTTTACAGACAAGCCCTTTAAAGGGTCAGCTGACCCAAGTCACAACAAAATTACTCAATCCTTATGGATCTATCCATGCAGATAGTTCTGCTTTTAGTGGTCCAGATTTGGAGACACCAGTTCTGAAAGATCTGTCTTCAGCCCAGCAGAACGGCGACAGAGGAAATATTTTTTATCACTGTTCAAAATCTTGAAAAAAGAAATGTGCTTTTCTAACGGGTGCATTTTCCACCAGGAATGAGGGAACACTACATTCTGACGATGAGAAAAGTGCTTGGTAAGGAGGAAATGGAAGGCTTACAAGTTCCATTGATTCTCATGTAAGGACTTGTGTGTTCAAGATGTTGTGACTGTGTGTGCATGTGTGTGTGTGTGTGTGTGCACAGTGTAACGGCAGCAGGCACGTGCGTGGGTGGAGGTAGTAAAGGTCAAGGTTGATGGTTTAAGGTCAGGTGATCACAGAGCTGGGACAGATGGTGATTTAGCCCCATTTGTCAGCAGGTCACCTCGGGGACATCACAGACACCCTCAGGGTGCTGCATGCTAGTCAACAGACATAAAGAGGGAAAAAGAGCAAATTGGTAAGGACAAAGAAGTGCTGAAAAACTAATCCTGATTCTGTCTTTCTGCATTTTATTTTCCTGCACCTTCAATGATTCATTGAATTTACAAGAACATAAAACCTCAAACTGACATTTTTCCACCTTGATTTTCTACAGATTAAACAAGCAAGCTAAAATGAAGAAGGTATTTTTGTTACCTTTGGATGGTAAATAGTCTTATACTTGTATAGCGCTTTTCTACGCTTTGCAGCACGCATACACTACTGGGTCATTCACCCACTCAAATGCTCACACATTCACACACCGGTGTTATCACCGGGTTCAGTGTTTTGCTCAAGAACACTTCAACATGTTGACTGGACAAGCTGAGAATCGAACTGCTAATCCTCCGGTTAGGAAATGACCCACTCTACCTCCTGAGCCACAGCCACCCCCCTTTTATGGATGTATTTCATCTTTCAAGCCACTAATGTGTTTATTTGTCAGACAGTGAGACAGGCAGACAAATGGTCCAGTACATTTAAGTTTAACATAATCAGTTCAACAATCAGTTGATAAGGGGAAAAACAAGCATTGATCATATAAGATGATAAAAAAAAGAAAATGATAAGTTAACATCACTGTGCTACTGTTTTTTAATATGTACAAAAAAGAATAAAATTAAAAACTTCATTAAACTTCATTTTTTGGGACTATTTACAAATTCTGTACAGGGATGAAGAGGAGTCTTCCTGCTATAAAACAATGAGCAGGTTGTTCGGAATGTCTTCATACACCTGGTTGTAAATGTCCTCTTTGGATTTCAGGCCATCCAGGTATATGATGTTCAGTCTGCTTGCCTCCATCTGTCTTCTGTGCTTCAGGTACATGGGCCACACATAGCCATCAACGATGCCGAGAGGGTCGGGGACTGTGTACTGCCTTGTACTTCTCCTTCTTTTGCACCCCTCATAGGGAATTGTGATGCAATAGGTCTTACTGAACACGTCCAGAAGGGGATGGTAGTTGTAGAGCAGGAAGCTCTCCACAATCAGGATGTGGATCTGCTCGTCGGGGTTGGCCACATCAGAGGCAGAGGTCAAAGGAACACCGTGAGAACAGGCAAACTTCACGGGGTTCTCAATCCAGCCTTTCACCGTGTTGGTCATGGCCTCCATATCCAAAGCTGTGATAACGTCCTATTGTTTAAAGCTGTCATCCCTGACAACTGGGCAAAGTCTGGACCAACTTATTGGTCAGGGGGGTTTTACCACCATTAGTCACTCCACCAATCCTTATAATGTACTTCATCTTTTCACAACTTCTCAACACTCAGTGTCAGCCGAAGAAACAGCCAAGAGTACTTCTAACCAAACGTAAGGGATAAAACCCTAATAAAATGCTACAAAAAATTGTAACTTTAAATTACAATCATCTACCTTCTTTCTCCAACTAATGCCCCATTCATGGAGCTGGGCTAGCCGTTTCACCTTGCTAGCAGAGCACTGATCTTGCCATCTAACTCCTGCTATTCCTTTAATCTTTTTTTTTATTATTCTTTTCAAAAATGTCCTGTCTCCTTTTGTATCATACTCCTAATGAGCCTCTCTCACCACTAAATCAGTACATTTATTGCCCATTTCTCACCCGAATCCTGTCATTCTCGTTTCCTCCACATTAAACCCCACCACCACCTCCTGCGTCGCATGCCTGCTGATCTGGGACACATGATGCAGAAAGTGTGGCACAATCCAGACTGCAGCTGTATGGAACCCACCGTGGACTGTATGAATACAGAGGCAATTCACTAAAACATGAATTATGGATGGTATGAAAATGAATAATGAAGGGAAAAAACATGCATAGATGGTGCTTGAGGTAGTGCAAATATGAAGAAGAAACAAGGGTGGATTCATCCCAGAGAGGCTGTCAGTGTGTCACAGTGTTCATGCTGTTGATCTGTTTACCAGCCAACACACTTCACTAAAAATTCTAATAATCTGAATTTCTGTAGATGCTGTTATGAAGATTATAGACCACCATTCTCAAATCAACAGGACCTCTTAAATCCGCAATATCCATTTAAAAAATCACACAAGCGAATGCTTTGCACAGACCCAAAACAAAAAGTGTTGCTTTACCACAGGAGATTTCTATAAACTGATTCTGAGTGCCAGGGTCACCTGAGCCAACCCGAACTCCACCTTTTAATCCTAGTGAAGTAGGTCCCTGATCTTTCTCACTAGTCTCTGTCAGTAGGATGAATTGAAGGATTTTAGGGAGTTACTGGGACATCCTGATAGTAAAGAGTTACAGCAGTCCAGCCTGGAAGTAAGAAATATATGGACCAGTTTTATCAGACCTCCATCATCATAGAAACAATTATAAACACAGGTACTGGAAACAAACACTTCTTGATTAGATTTATAAAAAGATATAAAGACTGTGGAAACCTTTGTCTTCATAATAAACGTGGGGTTAAGATAGTATAAAAGTTATAGATAAAAAACATTTCCTAAGAATTGTCCTATAGTCCTGTATTTCCTGACCCAGCAGTCCCAACCTAATCCTAACATGGACTTTGTCATGCTATATACAACTTCACTTAAATTCCTCCTTTGCTTGTAGCTGTGTCCCATTTCAGGGTTGCATCCTTCAACTGCATCACAGTGTTGAGATGAGGTCGTCTCATTTCGAAGGCTCCTTTAACTGTTCTCCAAAGGATGCAACCCCTGAATTTAGACACAGCTTGTGTCAAAATTACTACAGTGGCTAGAAGGATTAGGGCCACTGTAAAAAATGTGTTTTGTTCTTAATCTCAGAATTTTGATGTTTTTAAATAAGTTAGCTTTAAAGTCAGAATTCTGAGGGGAAAAAGTCAGAACCAAAATATACTTTTTACTGCAGCCCAAATCCTCCAAATCCTAAATATAACACTGCTGGTCCTAATAACCTGCTGCCACAAATGACACATGGACTCTTTATTTTGTTTTTGTTTTTTTACAGGAGGACAGTCTCACAGCAACAAGGTTTCACCAGTTTAGACAGAAGACTTTTTAGACCTTTCTAGACCACTTTGAATGACACAAGGTATGAGGTAGGCTAAATGATCAAAAATGAAATGAGTTTTTTTTATTAGTATTATTTACAGTCAACTGTAACAAAGAGTAAGAAAGGATCACCTGTGTGTTTAGACTACTCATTAGCTTCTCGGACACAATCATGAAGTGGAATGAAATTTATTGGATATTTCAAACTTTTTTAACAAATAAAAAACTGAAAAATTGGGCGTGCAAAATTATTCAGCCCCCTTAAGTTAATACTTTGTAGCGCCACCTTTTGCTGCGATTACAGCTGTAAGTCGCTTGGGGTATGTCTATCAGTTTTGCACATCGAGAGACTGAAATTTTTGCCCATTCCTCCTTGCAAAACAGCTCGAGCTCAGTGAGGTTGGATGGAGAGCGTTTGTGAACAGCAGTTTTCAGTTCTTTCCACAGATTCTCGATTGGATTCAGGTCTGGACTTTGACTTGGCCATTCTAACACCTGGATATGTTTATTTGTGAACCATTCCATTGTAGATTTTGCTTTATGTTTTGGATCATTGTCTTGTTGGAAGACAAATCTCCGTCCCAGTCTCAGGTCTTTTGCAGACTCCATCAGGTTTCCTTCCAGAATGGTCCTGTATTTGGCTCCATCCATCTTCCCATCAATTTTAACCATCTTCCCTGTCCCTGCTGAAGAAAAGCAGGCCCAAACCATGATGCTGCCACCACCATGTTTGACAGTGGGGATGGTGTGTTCAGGGTGATGAGCTGTGTTGCTTTTACGCCAAACATAACGTTTTGCATTGTTGCCAAAAAGTTCGATTTTGGTTTCATCTGACCAGAGCACCTTCTTCCACATGTTTGGTGTGTCTCCCAGGTGGCTTGTGGCAAACTTTAAATGACACTTTTTATGGATATCTTTAAGAAATGGCTTTCTTCTTGCCACTCTTCCATAAAGGCCAGATTTGTGCAGTATACGACTGATTGTTGTCCTATGGACAGAGTCTCCCACCTCAGCTGTAGATCTCTGCAGTTAATCCCGAGTGATCATGGGCCTCTTGGCTGCCTCTCTGATCAGTCTTCTCCTTGTATGAGCTGAAAGTTTAGAGGGACGGTCAGGTCTTGGTAGATTTGCAGTGGTCTGATACTCCTTCCATTTCAATATTATCGCTTGCACAGTGCTCCTTGGGATGTTTAAAGCTTGGGAAATCTTTTTGTATCCAAATCCGGCTTTAAACTTCTCCACAACAGTATCTCGGACCTGCCTGGTGTGTTCCTTGTTCTTCATGATGCTCTCTGTGCTTTAAACGGACCTCTGAGACTATCACAGTGCAGGTGCATTTATATGGAGACTTGATTACACACAGGTGGATTCTATTTATCATCATTAGTTATTTAGGTCAACATTGGATCATTCAGAGATCCTCACTGCACTTCTGGAGAGAGTTTGCTGCACTGAAAGTAAAGGGGCTGAATAATTTTTCACGCCCAATTTTTCAGTTTTTTATTTGTTAAAAACGTTTGAAATATCCAATAAATTTCGTTCCACTTCATGGTTGTGTCCCACTTGTTGTTGATTCTTCACAAAAAATTACAGTTTTATATCTTTATGTTTGAAGCCTGAAATGTGGCAAAAGGTCGCAAAGTTCAAGGGGGCCGAATACTTTCGCAAGGCACTGTATACCGATGGAGCAGAGATCATGTGCATGCACAGTTGACTCTTTCTTTAAACAATGATGGCCACTCTTAGCCTTTGGAGCTCTTTTTTGAAAACAGAAACATTGTAACTGACAACAAAAACAGTAATAAACACAGATCTGTGGTAGCTGCATCCTCCAAGCACTGCATGTATCTGGATTAGTATTTACATGTTAGCGAGGGAGCCCATGATCCTTCAGTAACCTTCTAGTATGATGTGTTGATGTGAATGTTAGAGGAGGTGGACTAAATGCTCTCACTGACCTCAGGCAGATACGTCCGTCACTTGTGGCTGTCTCCAGGTCACCACTTAGTTCTTTTTGACCCACTCAAACAAGTGCTAGTTTTGAGATGGTGCTAGAGCCAGTTTGGAGCTGGTTCAAAAGTGTGGAAACCAGGAAGTGAAGGCATTCCTTTAGAGAATTCCTGGTTCTTTTCCCAGGGTGGTTTTTGAAAGAGTCTGGGTGTATTTGTGTGTGTACTGAATGCCAACATGTGTCTGGCTGCGCTGAGAACCGTGGATTTTATTTAACTCAGTGTCACTGCATGCACTGCCACCTTACAGTGATGTGACAGTGCAACCTCAACATTTGATGTAAAACATCAAATGTGAAGCATTTGCCTGCAGAGTTGCTGACTCAACATGTACTTGCTTATTTAATATTTTGAGCTTTATCCAAAAACCTAGTTTAGTGGTATTTGAGCCAGGACCACATATCGACATGCCCTATGATACTTGATACTTATCAGTGAGCACCTGTTTTTACTTTAAATTTCTTTGATGTAAACTTATTTCCATACCAACATGTCTTTGCTGCTGATCTGGTTTTTATTGATTTTCTTTAAAAAACGGCCAACTTTTAAGTAAGGGGGAAATCAGTTGTGACTCTTAAAAATTGGAGAATACATAGTTTTAGATTACTGACATTTAAAAAATGTTATTTTCTAAATTATCTATCAATTATATCTCTGGTAAATGATCACGATACTCTGATGCTATTAGTGATCTTGCTCTCAAATACTTACCAAAAGTTAAAATTTAAATGATTCACTCTACCAGATTTCATTTCTTCTTCATGAAACCTCACTGCTGAACAAAGATACAAATATGTTATGTCTGTATATTACTGGTATTTATTGGGTGCAAACACTAGCTCGCCTCTTAGCTCATTAGCAATATCCAGAAAAAAGGGTAACATATTCATTTTTAACAATATATTTGAAGAGTTATGTGAACAAAATGACACAGGATTCATACATGAAACAACTATTTTTCATTATACTGTCTTTAAAATGAAACTACCTTGTCATAGTATTTGTTGTGTTGGATCCTTTTTAGCCACCTCTGCCATTCAATCACATTGTGTTGCCACGATGCCCTGACCTCCTCTACCTTCTCAATGATGGACTGTTCAAATAAACACACAGAAACATTCATAATCTGGATCCTCTGTTTGTCTGTTGTCCATACAAGAAAAATCACTAGCACCAATTTGGGAGCTGATTCATTCCTGTCACATTTGTCCTAGGCCCCTTCACAAAATAGGCACAGGTGGCAGAGGGGAGCACAGTCTTGTAGATTAATAGGTATTAAGTTAATTAGGGCATAGCTGGGAATCCCTCTGGGTCAGGACCCTGGTATTGTGTCCACAGGTGATCCATCACAGGAACTGAACCCTTGCTGACACATGGGGGAAGGCTCACAGCTTTTGGGACACAGAAAACTGACCCCTTAGTTGCCAAAGTAGCTAACCAACACAATAAAGCTGATAACAACCCCTAACAGAGCTTCACTGCAGCCATGAAGTGTTAAACTCAATTTTAGTTTTTTCATAATAAATATTTTCTGTTTACTTGCAAAGTGTTTGACTATCACTGAAATTTCTGACAATGGATGGTAAAGAATTATCAAGTATATTTAGCACTGCATTAACTTCTTTGGGTGTGTTTATTAACAGTATCACAATCAGTGTGTTTAATTAAATTAATCACTGACCGGAAGTAACAGATTTTCCTAACTTTTTTCATTTCCTTAACTGTGGTAAGGGTTAAAGAGACCTGGTTTATTTATAAGGTGGGGTTTCTGTTAGACAACGAGATAAGTGACAGATTAAAAGAGAATCTAGAATAAATGAGTGGAGAGCTACTAAAGCTGCGTCCATAACGGTGCACAAGGGGTTTACTGAACAGTCTGATGAGTCTGAAAATGATGTAACCAGGCTATAAAGTACATAGTTAAAGGGCAACAACATTTGACCTTCAATGTCGGACATTTCGAAAAGGCACGAACGCCGCCTGACTGGGCACTAATTGTTATCCACAGATGGACATGTTGTATGTGGGCACATTTATAAAACATGCAGTAAACTTTCTCATTGTGTTGTTAATAAGTTTGTTGATAAAGATGTTTGAAATGTGGGTACAGAAAGTATTCAGACCCCCTTAAATTTTTCACTCTGTTATATTGCAGCCATATGCTA
This sequence comes from Monopterus albus, assembly GCF_001952655.1. Classification (NCBI taxonomy): domain Eukaryota; kingdom Metazoa; phylum Chordata; class Actinopteri; order Synbranchiformes; family Synbranchidae; genus Monopterus; species Monopterus albus. Next base: position 223,197 of record NW_018128201.1, on the reverse strand, counting down.
AAATCATTTAAGTTCATTTTTTTCCTCATTAATGTACACACAGCACCCCATATTGACAGAAAAACACAGAATTTTTGACATTTTTGCAGATTTATTAAAAAAGAAAAACTGAAATATCACATGGTCATAAGTATTCAGACCCTTTGCTCAGTATTTAGTAGAAGCACCCCTTTGAGCTAATACAGCCATGAGTCTTTTTGGGAATGATGCAACAAGTTCACACCTGCATTTGGGGATCCTCTGCCATTCCTCCTTGCAGATCCTCTCCAGTGCTGTCAGGTTGGATGGTAAACGTTGGTGGACAGCCATTTTCAGGTCTCTCCAGAGATGCTCAATGGGGTTTAAGTCAGGG
>NW_018128201.1:213385-221996 GCF_001952655.1 Monopterus albus | reverse complement strand
GGAAAAAAAATGAACTTAAATGATTTTAGCATAAAACTGCAATATAACAAAGAGTGAAAAATTTAAGGGGGTTTGAATACCCTCCGTACCCACTGTAAAATGTCTTCTTTGAACAGGAACGTCTGTACATTTTGAAAGTCAGTAATAATAAAGAATAAAGAACATTTTCAGAAAATAACTGCACTATGAAAACTAATTAAAACTTAGTAAATGGATCCATCATACACTACTGATTAGTTTAGGGCAAAGGTTGACCCAGCTTGAGTGTTACTCAAGTCACAGAGATAATCTTTTGTCAAACAGAGGCCATTTTAATCCTGTACCGTCATTTCATAACACTCACCCAAATTCTGAAGGCATTTCCCAAATCCTCATAGACTCTTCTAATGATGCAGAATAAAACTAAAAATATGCCTTTTTTAAAGTTTCTTAACTATGCCCATTCATCTAATATAAACAAAGATGGTGACCGGAAATGATGTCATCACCCTGGCTTTGTGTGAAAGTGGCTCGACTTTCATAAAAAAAGCCAGGCAGATGGCATCATTTCGCCATTTTTGCTTAACTGAAGGAAGTTGTTTTGTCAAAGAAACTGACTAAAATTATATTTTTCCTGTACAGGACAAGATTATTTTTGAGCCTGCATTATTAGGTATATCAACAACACACTTATAATGTTGCTGCCTTGTTGCAAGAATATAGCAGAGGAGAAATCTGATTACTGCCACTGCATTTAAACGCTTTACAGTAACCTGGTTATTCAGTGCATATCAGTCTCAGATTTCCTCCCACAACCCGATTTCTCCCAATAACCCGATTGTCGTGTGTGCATGTAAACACAGTGACTGAAAAAAATGTGTTGCTGGGCTTCAGATGAAGGACACACCACTTTCCTGAATGAGGGGAAACACTCTAAACTGATGTGAGGCATCTTGCCCAGTGGAAACATGACAATGCCAAGTCTACAAAAACAGGACAATGTTATCACACCTCACCAGACCTCAGGCCTACTATCAAAAGAGGAACCGAGAGGAGGAGTGTGGGGGGGAGAGAAAGAGAGAGGCTGGAGGAGAAGCCTCAGTGTTGATCAGGAACTTTATCCAGGTCAGCATCAAACAAACTGTGGAAGTCTTCCATCGGGTGAACAGGACCGTGTGCCACAACATGTTACTCACCACGGTGCAGCTAAATTTGATTTCTCTTCTGGAAAGTTGAGCAGTAGGCCAATGTTTATCTAAAAAAAAATTCCACACAATGCTTTTCATTCCAAAAGTCCAAATGTTTATCAGATTAATACAATACAGATGAAAACTAAAATGACCCACTTGATGATGGAACACTTTCCCCTGAGACTGCCAGGGTTGTGCCTAGGACCTGTTTGGTCTGTGGACAAGAGCTCTGGATGATGGCTAACAGAATGAGATCATACTTAAGGAACCAAATCTCAGGATAGCTGGGCTCCAACTTACTGAGAGTTCAGAGAGAATATATTTTCAAAGTCAGTGGAAAGACACAAAATCTGTTGTTTATCCAGGGGCTTTTTGACTCTTCTTCCTAAACATACAGAGATAGAGAAAATGGAGAAAAACTGAAGGGAAATAACTTGGACGTACTGGTGAGTTCCCACAGATGCTGTGTCCATTGCTAGTTTACAGCTAATGTCTGTAGAGCGGTTATGCTAGCTGTCTGTGGTGAATTAGCATACAGTCCACTGGTCGAACAACACTCTCTGCACACACAGGCAGTTCAGGCAGATTAGGATGCCACCCGGGTGCCTTCCTGTGTAGGTATTCTGGGGCTGTCCAACATCCAGAATGTTGCAGGGATTACTGCAACCCCAACCCAATTAAACAGTGGGAAACAGATGAATGCAAGGATGGTACTGTGTGTAGAAATAAACATTCTAAAAATGAGTATTCCACAAGTACTGCAGTAAATGTCAGATCCTGAAATGCAGGCTGTATGTTCAGCTACTGTTCTGGATTATGCATGCAGAGAGAGCGCTCCATCATGGCCACTTCCCAGTCCCTTAGTCATGCAGCAGTATTTGCTTTGAGGGGATGCCAATAAGGAGGTGAGGGCAGCAGGCCCACCAATGCACCACAAAGCAGCACAGCAGAATATGACAGGAGTGACTGGGGAGAGGTAGGAGAGGAGCAACAACATCAGCACAGCAGTGATGGGAGTATGACCCAGTTATGCACAATGCCTCGAGGGTGGAAGCAGAGAAGACAGATAATCATGCAAACTCACATGAAGACACACAATCATATTCTGTTGAGGTCCAGACAAGTTGTACAGGAAGGACAGGACCAAACACAACAGGCCTGGACATGCTGAGGTTAGGCAGCAACTGAGAGCCAAGCAAAATTCTGTGGCTGTTGCACAGAGAGAGCACAAGGCCAAGCAGTGGCAGAATGATCTGAGGCCACACACCGTCACACTAGGGTTCTGCTTTCTGTGACCTACATTCACCATGTTAGAGGAAATAGGGGTTTGTTGCAGATGCAGCCTTGTGACTGACGAGCAGACAGCCCTGGCTCCTTCAGTCTCTGTCCCTCAGCTGAGTAAGCTGTAGCACTGTAGAGATGAAAGAGGAATTTCAGAGAAAAAAACAAACAAACTGGCACAGTGGATCACAAAACACAAGTCCCATCAGAATCATTTTCCTGCAGGGTAAACTAAAGTTAATTCAGTGAAATGATGTGACAAAGCATTCAACTCGACAAACTGAGATGATGAAAAATAGAGTACTCTCACCGACACTTCTCTCTCGCCTGCCATCAATACCGAAAGGCATCACTGTCACTGTCAGCGAACAGTGGCAAAACATGCCTTTTGTTGGGATATCAGAGGGGAAACGTTTGTTAGGGCCATTTTAGGAACGCATATTGTGGCATGTGCGTGTTTAACATCCCAGACTGACTCCAGGCTGCCACTCCAAGCTGAGTCCCTCTCTTCAATTCTCATTTCTGCTTTATTGTTATAAAAAAGCAATGACTGATGAATGTTGAACAAAAGGGAGGGGGGAGAGATGACGGATGGCTAATGTTTCACCAAGAGAGACGTACAAGCATCTCCAATTCTAATGGGACAGGAGAGGGTGGCTGGGGGTCACAGTGGGGTGAAACCCTGCAGAGGACAAAGGAAAACGTGTGTGGGGAGGGGAGAGGGGATGGATTTGGGGTTAATTTCATTGTCACAATCCACCCCTAATTTTTATAAATGAATCAAGGACGCGTGGCCTACTGTGTTTGTGTTGTACTGCCAGCTGCTGCCTTGTTTGACAGACACAATGTCTTCGCTATATGTAGATGAGGGAGAGGCCTCGTTTGTTTCTGACGGGGGAAATAAATGCACTTCATCAAGCCTGACATTTCACCATTTAACCATCTATGAGGTTACTCTGGATGTATTTCTGGAAAATCTGCTACATGTAAATCATGTTCATTTGCTTTAGAGGTTTTTCCAGAAATAAAAACTGCATCCCAACTGGTTGGGTGGCATGTGGCTAGGTAATGATATTAACAGACAACATGTATCACAAGAAGTCAGAGCATTCTCTGACACACCTGTGTTAACCATTAAATCAACAGAACCAAGTTTCAGTGTGCAGTCATATTCCCTGTGCCAGACAGACTGTAGAAGACCCTGTTATGTTTTAGTCAACAACTGTTTGTAAAATAGAAAAAGTTCCTGTCTCTAATTCTACTGTGATTTAGTGTTAAAATACACAACCTAAATGCTTGGGACAAGTGTTAGAACATGATTTCAACTGACAAAGATGTTACTGGTTTGTTTGAGACATGTTTTCATTTTCAAATGTCTTCAGGCCAAAGAAATTCTCTAGCTGCTACTGCCTCAGTAGTGCTGCTATCTAGTGGACAAATGTGGTGTTTGCAATTAAAGCAGCTAGGGCTGTTGACTAGTCGAGCCATTAGTCGAGAGACTTGTCAGTCGAATGAGACCTTGTAGCCAAGCCTTTGTTTTTAATTTACTTTATTTTTTTGTCAGCCAGTGTGCATTACAATAAAAGGCAACCGCAGCTGGTAGTTTGTCATCCTCTTCTCATTGTTGTGTGCCAGGCAGCATTTTGCTCAGTGCTTCCCTCCTGTGGTTGGGGGAATACCCCCATCAATGACACTGATGCATGGATATACAATAAGGTCAGATCTATTTAGCAAATTACAAAACAAGGAGAGAAGGACAACAAAACCCACTAGGACAAGCCACATGAAGGTGAGATCTGCACTTTATATTTTAAGTGCTTTCAAACTTTGTAGTCTACTTTTACAAGGAAAAAAAAGACTAACGGTCATGACAATGTGGCTAGTTTGGCATATGTGCGTCCGGTTTGTTTACCTAAAATGTAATGCACAGCAGTTTATCTTCTGTTTCTGCAACATGCATCCATTCGAACGGGACTAGGAAGCTAACAAAAATGCACTGAGAAAACATTTCAATAAGGAATTTATAAATCACAGGAATCATAAATATATATTTTTTAGCAGTACAAGCTGGCAAGTGGGAGAACTTGCAAAATCGCAGGGTGTTCAAATACTTCTGTTCCTCACTGTATATAAGAACAAATAGTTGCATTGAACAGCCAGATCTGAGCCAACTGACAAAACTCTTAGTTGGGTGCAGCCCTAATCATTTTACAGGATGTAGTTTGTGCTGCTGTTGAACTATGTCACATTATACTGAAAGGTGTTTCCAGGGTGCCATGTGTGGAAAGCTGAGCAGCAGCTGTATTTTATAAGGCTACTTAAAAAAGCAGAACTCAGACAGCAGCCCTTCTCCCAGGTCTACAGAGGACTAATTGAGAGCATCCTGACCAGAAGGATCACCGTGTAGTGTTTCCACACTACACGGTGCGAGGCAAGCCCTCCAGAGTGTCATTAAGACTGCAGAGATCCCTGCCTCTCCTCTGCCCGCTATAGATACCCTGTACACACATCAATGTAGGAACAAAGCACGGGCCATCCTCAGGGATCCACAACATCCCAGACACTCTTTTCAGATGGAGGAACTCGGGCTACAACCTGAGAAATCTCAGACGAGAGAGCATCAGCACAGACAGGTTCACCGGCAGTTTCTTTCCTGCACCCATTAGGCTGTTGGCTAAGGACATTCAGGGCCTATGATGCAATGATTCTGGACTCTGACCCCTACCCTCCTGCCACCCACTACCTCAGCTTGGGCATGTGCGCGCACACACACACACACCACATCTCAGTAATTAGCCATTTTAAATGACTCTTTCCACATGTCCATACCAAGTCATTATTTGGTGCAATGCCTGACCATCCACTTAAGTACTTAAGCTGTACATCAACCTTATTCTCAATGCAAAATCAATGTCTTTCTCTCCTTGTCTGTTGTGCAGTGTATGGAGAATAAAAAAAATATCTTATAGTAACAAACCATTTTTGTCTCGTTATGTTGCCTCATATGTGGTCAACAACAGGTTCCGTCTTCCCACCAGAGCAGAGTTACCTTCCTTGTAGAATAGCTGCTTTATTGTATACAACTTGCCATCCTCTATGTATTATTCAGTACTACTGTATTTGTGGTTGTGTTATATCCTGTGCTTTTTAAAAACCAGGTGAGAGACCCATGCAAGAATTCCTAAGTATGTGGTGACCTGCACCTGTGAACTTCACTTGAGTTGAAGTGTAAAGCAGCATCAGAAGGAAATAGTAGTGAAAGTTAAGTACAGTAGTTTAGGAACTGTGCTTAGTTACACTACCAGTGAAAAGTCTGGACACTTCATTGGGAAAATGTGTCCAAACTTTTCACCACCTGGAGTTTAAGAAACACTACAGCACAATAATAATAAGAACCCTGTCTGCTTAGATGAAGCATACAAAATTATAAATGGGATAATAACATATGAGCACTTTTACATTCCTGCCAAATGACAATGTCACTCTGAGTGTACATTGGCCTGAGCTGGTGGGGGGAATACGCAGACTGTGAACCCAGGCAGGCTTACAGCACAAATTCTTAGGATTATATAACACAATATTAATGTTGAACAAACACACGAAGGCACTTGACTCACTGCTTTGTTCCACTCCACAGGTGTTGGCTTCATTCCCCTCTATGTCAAACTGTGTAAGATGAATACAAGAAGGCATTTCAGGGGAAAATATAATCTCACATCTGTTCTAATAAACTTATTAAAACATTATAAAGAATCAGTCTTCTTTATTGGCCAGGTGTGTCGGACACAAGAGGAATCTGACCCTGGTACATCGGCTCTCAATGTGTATGAACATATCCCCATGCAAGGGGCAAGTAAACAGTAAAACAAGCATAAGGCTGTGTAATATAACAAAGTAAGCAGTATTAACAAGTAACAGACAGTCCAAACAATGCAAAATAAGCAGTATAAACAGGTAGTAAACAATGCAGACAGACAAGGAATGCTCATTGTGAAATGAGATAAATAAGAATAAAAATAGAGTGCTTAAAACTAGAAACCTGTACGAATCTGTATAATCTATACGAGGTATATTTACAGGTATTGCACTGAGGGTTATTGTCCAGTCATAATGTTGTTGGTTAAGTGCTCATCAGAGTGACAGCCTGGGGGAAGAAACTGTCCCTGTGCCTGGTTGTCTTTGTGCACAGTGACCTGTAAGGCTGTCCAGAGGGGAGGAGTTCAAACAGGTTGTGTCCCAGATGTGAGGGGTCAGCAGTGACACTCTCCGCCCTCCTTTTGACCCGTGAGGTGTACAAGTCCTCCATAGAGGGCAGGCTTACACCAGTGACCTTTTCTGCAGTTCCGCTGAAGTCTGTTCCTGTCCTGTTTGGTTGCTGAGCCAAACCAGACAAAGATGGAGGTGCAGAGTTTGTTTTTGTTTTTTTTCAATTAAGAGTGTCAGAAAGTTTTTTTCCACATAACTGTGCTATGAAATGTCTGTAGGTTTATTGCACATTTCAATCCTACATGAACACGGGTTGCAGTGCTCTGGGGAGCTCTCACAGCCACTGTATTGTTACTCTGAACAAGCCAGTCCTTATGAGATCCTTGCAACCTCTTGTCTCTGCTGGGTCTGTTTACTGCCTGGTCACACCCACATGCTTTAGCTCCTGGGCTCATGGCCTTTTGCCAACCTGCATGTGGAGGCCTTAGTTTGGGTAAAATGTGGGAACTTCTCCCTCAGTGGTGTGTCCCACTTTACTCTCTTATTTCCACAATCCTGTCTCACCTTCCCTCTCCTGCCTGCTGTTAAATATATTCCCTTCTGTGTCCCAATGTAACCTCACTAAAGAGACCCCATGTTCTATTCTCCGTCTGCACAAAAGCTCCCAAATAGAGAGTGATGAGACTGGTGAATGAGAGGGAAAGACAAAATCAGCCATATTGGTGTCGTCTTTGTGCTGCAAGTTAAACTCAACCCACTCTCTCTTTTTAACTCCGCCAGTCTGGTCACATGCTTTGCTGGATTGTGTACTTGCACTGGTTTGGTCTCCCTCCCCCTCTCTCTCTCCTCCTCCCATCCAGGCTCTCTCGCCCACCCACCAGTTGGTTCTTGCTTAGTGCTGTGTGGCGATAGGAGCAGAGACAAAACAGGAAAGTAGGCCTAAGGATCCTTTTTCTCCCAAGACTTGGTCTTTTGCTGTTGCATCTTTTACTTCTACAGCTTCACTCTCTTGCAGCTACTGTGAGTATCTGTCTTTGTTGAGTCAAATGAACAGACTATAACAGTGTTTAGCAAGGAGCCTTTAGGGCGACAGCAACAGACCCCCTCCCCCCTTCCCCTAATCACACACAGCCAGGGAGAGTAGCGGACATGCAGAAAAGACTGATCAAGCTGAGAAATTTCTAGAAGTGCAACATGTGTTTGTGTAAGAAGCTAAAAAATGCTCAAGAGACAGAATGATGTACATCAAACCTGATGGTGCTATGTTTATACCTGAATAAAAGCATGATCTGTTGCAAGGGAAAAGACTTCTCCATGCATTTCCACGCCATTTTTGACTGTGCAGGGATAAACAGCATGAAGGCCGGCAGGCTTCCTTTCTGGACAAAAACACTGATAATTCTAGTACCTTTTCTTATGCAACAAAAGAGGGTTCAGAACAAAGACTGCATAAAACACAGTAAGACATATTCTCTGTTTAATTACATGTACTAGAACAGGTTAAATGTGTCTCTTCTGTCTCTTTGAGAAGGTCAGCTCGGACTCTTAAATTGACTTACTGCCAATTTCCGCCATTTTCATTTGCTGCGTATGAGAGGGGTGGGTGCAAAAAGCCAGAGTGACAGGTGAAAGGGCAAAAGCACTGTGAGACAAACTAAATCTAAAGCATGAGTTAAAGAGTAGATATTCCTAGAACCTTAAACTCTACAAGTTCTACAAACAAAGTTAATGCAATGCATGATGTGACCTGTTGCATAACATCCATCCATCCATCCATTTTCCTCCGCTTATCTGGGACCGGGTCGCGGGGGCAGAAGTCTAAGCAAAGATTCCCAGACTTCCCTCTCTCCAGACACTTCCTCCAGCTCCTCCGGGGAAATGCCGAGGCATTCCCAGGCCAGCCGAGAGACATAGTCCCTCCAGCGTGTCCTGGGTCTTCCCCGGGGCCTCCTCCC
>NW_018128201.1:205914-212655 GCF_001952655.1 Monopterus albus | reverse complement strand
TCTGGATGTTGTTGGTGTGTCTTGCCTGACACGCCTCTGCAACGTCGCATGGCGGTCGGGGACAGTGCCTCTGGACTGGCAGACCGGGGTGGTGGTCTCTCTTTTTAAGAAGGGGGACCGGAGGGTGTATTCCAACTATAGGGAATACCTCAGCCTCCCTGGGAAAGTCTATGCCAGGGTACTGGAGAGGAGAATTCGACCGATAGTCAAACTTCGGATTCAGGAGGAATAATGCGGTTTTCGTCCTGGCCGTGGAACACTGGACCAGCTCTATACCCTCTTCAGGGTGGCGGAGGGTTCATGGGAGTCTGCCCAACCAGTCCACATGTGTTTCGTGGATCTGGAGAAGGCATTTGACCGTGTCTCTCGCAGCACCCTGTTGGGGGTGCCATCCGGTCCCTGTACGACCGGAGCAGGAGTTTGGTTTGCATCGCCGGCAGTAAGTCAGACTTGTTTCCAGTGCATGTTGGACTCTGGCAGGGCTGCCCTTTGTCACCGGTTCTGTTCATTATTTTTATGGACAGAATTTCTAGGTGCAGACAGGGGCCGGAGGGAGTCCGGTTTGGGGACCACAGGATCTCGTCTCTGCTTTTTGCAGACAACGTTGTCCTGTTGGCCCCTTCAAACCAGGACCTCCAGCGTGCACTGGGGCGGTTTGCAGCCGAGTGTGAAGCGGCTGGGATGAGAATCAGCACCTCCAAATCCGAGGCCATGGTTCTCAGTTGGAAAAGGGTGGCTTGTTCCCTTCAGGTTGGTGAAGAGTTCCTGCCTCAAGTGGAGGAGTTCAAGTATTTTGGATAAGAGTGACCCACAAATTAATCCAACACTTACATCTAGGACACACTTTTGATTTTCTAATTTTGCAGTTTTTGCTGAACTACACTATAATGTCAGTAAAGGACAGAATCAATATCCCTGCAAAAATCACCTGCTAACTATCACTGAGACTCCCTTGTTTTCACAGATCAAACATCACCTAGTGACTGCTTTTTCATATAAGTGACATCTGCCATGTGCTTAACAGTAAAAAATAAAGAGGTGGCCAATCTGGCAAAGAAGGGATTTGGCATTCACACGGGCCACCTTTACAAAACACTTAAAGTGCCCATGGCATGCTGATTTTGCTCATTTCCAGCCATTTAATGCTTAATCTTGGGTACCACTAGATTATTTTTGCACCCATCATAACCCCAAATAATCTGTAATTATTTCAGAATAATAAAGCCAGAGAGCATTTTCCTAAAAACAAAAAAGGTAGTCCGTGAACGCACACAACACCAGCAAGTGGACAGCAAAACAAATGGCAACAGCATTAATTAATATGAATTTCTCATCCAAAGACAGGTAAACAACGGTTTATGTACCGATGAAAAGACATGTGTAACACTCTAAACAAAGCAGGTAACTGAGAAACCCCATATTTTAACTGGCATAATGCAGACATAGTAACTTATCCAGCCCTATAACAATCCTCTCTAATGTTACAGAAACAAGGCATTAACAAACATGCAACGTGTTTTTTTTAAACTTACCCTTTCAACTAGCTCCAAGGTTGGTAAATCCAACCCGTGGCTGCTGCGTCTTCCCCCACATGACCACACTCAGTCCCAAAGCAGTGAAACTAATTCCAGCAGGTAGTGTAGCATCAACATTAACATCATGAGTCATTAGTCTGCTGGTTAACAAGCAACACATCACATGCAGCAGACACACTGCCCTCAAGCAGTTAAAACAAACAGGTACTGTGCTCCGGGGGAATCCAGCCTTCATGAGCTGATCAGCAGCGGGGGCTTCACAGGCTGGCTGCTTTTATGTCATGGTCAAAAATATTGGCACCACTGCCTTTCTGTCAGATAATGCACCATTTCGCCCAGAAACACAAATTCTTTGGCATTCTCATGTTTATTTATTTTGTTTGCATTGGAACAACACAAAAAAAACTGAAAAAAAGAAAAAACAAACAAATTTGAACTCCAAAAATGGACTGGACAGAATTATTGAATCCTTTTCAGAATCATCAGAAATAGTTGTATTTCCAGCATGTGATGCTCCTTTAATTTGTAATGAGAGTGACCTGTAGCAATCAAACAATTTTCTGGGAGAAACGGTGCGTTATCTGACGGAAATGCAGCTGTGCCAATATTTTTGGCCACGACTGTAGGTTAGGCCCAGTCAGGTAGAACAGTGAGTCCCTGTACAGGAAGATTCCTGGACATGCAGTAACCTCAGGCCCTGTATTCTTCTCCATATCCTCTGGTCACAGTGCAGCAGCAGGAGGTAAAATATATCCACAATATGTATTGTGCAGTCAAAAAAAAATCTGCTTTTACAACGGCACCGTGAATGTCTTTTTTTTTTCTTTTTTTTTTAAATAAGCCTTACTGAAAATGCACACAACAAGCAAGGCAGTATAACATTTTGCCAATATGGTGGGGGCACCAGTGGATGTCAGGCAAGCTCATATGAACGCACCTGGATTTTATGCCCATTCAAGGAGATCCTTAAACCATCACCTAATACATTATTTTGTTAGAAAAAAAAAGTCTTGTGAGCGGAGTGGGCAAGACAAGTATAAACCAAGTTACTTCTGCATAGAAGTACTAGAACATACCTGTACTTTACTTGAGTATTTTCATTTTCACATTTGGTTTTCACTACATTTCAGAGGCAGGTTTGTACTTCATATTATAAGTAGGCCTATATATGATAGTTAACATACTGTAGCTCCATGTTTACCAGCTGCAAAAAGTCCATCCATCCATTATCTATATCGCTTATTCCTGAATAAGGTTGCGGAGGTGCTGGAGCAAATCCCAGCTGACACTGGGTGAGAGGTGGGGTCCACCCTGGACAGGTCACCAGTCTATCACAGAGCTGTCATGTAGACAAACAACCACTCACACTCACACCTACAGTCAGTTTAGTCACCAATCAACCTAGGCTGCATGTCTTTGGACTGTGGGAGGAAGCTGGAGTACCCAGAGAGAACCCACACAGGCACAGGGAGAACATGACAGACTCCACACAGAAAGGCTGAAACAAAACTGTTAGTCAGTATAATGACCACATCGACTGCACAGTGGTTTTCGCAGTAGATTCGTGTTTTATTTTAGTACCCCGAGAGGAGTGTGCTAGCCTACAAGCTACAATATTAGGCTACGTGATAATATTATTTCCGACACCACCTGAAGTGTCACCTAATTGCACCAGATGAATTCTATAACGTAATTAGTCACAACAAAAATATTTAAAGAGAGTTTGTTCAAAAGTCAATCCACATTTTAAAACTTCGCTCATAAAACAATAAAAAAAATATGTCAGACTAAAAATATCTTTTTATGCTTTTGGAAATTTTCAACACTAAATTTAGTCAGCCACATCTAAAAGTAGGTCATAGCTCTTTTATCCTGCCAATGAAGGTTAACGTTATCGAAGCATTTGACTGTATGCAGCGCTGGTTATTGTCTTCCATCTATTTTGGACAATAAAATGTTGTTTTATTAATCTGTCTTTAGCTAATAGCAATTTTATGAATGTTAGGCGGTGGGAATTAGGCAATGTAGTGAATAAAGCATCGCCTGTGTTGTCGAAATGAAATAAAGCTGTATATTTGTGTCGCTGCTTGCCTGTTTCCAGATGCTCCACCTGACAGCAATGCGCGTGGGAAGCCTCCTGGCCAGGCGCGCGACAACGGCCTTGACCAGCAGCAGCGCGAGGATGGCGACTCACGGCCACGGTACCGGAGGTGAGTGAGCGCCTCACTTAGTAATGTCACCGTTTTGTATTTAGTGAGCTTAACATGTGACTATCCAGAGTGTGTGGGGGTTCAAGACACTTTCAGAACAACAGGGGTATTTTAGAGTAATCACTGGTTACCTCTAAAATGTCCTACTCGACGTTGTAGACGCACCAAACTGGGGATGGGTGTTGCAACAAATTCTGTGACCCATTAGATTCTATGGCCCAGTTAGGAATGTCGGGTATATTACCAGTACAAATGTTTTAGCTTGTAATCTAGCAATACCACAGTGTAAACATTTGCTGTTACAAGTAATTCTTGTATTTTAAACTTTTACTTAAATAGTATAGTGAAAGTATTAGCATAAAAATGTACTTGCAGTGCTAAAAGTAGCCTACTCAAATATGTAGAATGGCCCATTGCAGAATAATGTATGTTGTATAGCATTGATGCATTAACGTGCATATTACAAAATCTAATTTAAACGGCAATTCCCAATATTTTAAACATATGTGCCTTTTCCCATTAATCAGAATTGCTAGTGTGGGAGGTCTCCAGCTAAAGTGGCGTCAAACCAGCAGATGGCTCTGTTGTACCATCATGATGAGACATCCACACAGGGCTATTGTGTTTGATCCCATGTCAGACCTGAGAGATGTTGTTCTGAGCTGTATATCATTGCAGCAGTTGGTTGAAAGGTTCTGTGTTTGTCCCTCCAGAGTTGTCTGAGACTGTGGACATGTCTCAACCAACGTACTGGGAGAGTGTGATCGTCCCTCTGCCTGACATACCCTACAAAAATGAGCTGACTGCTGCTGATAAGAGCCTGAAACAGAAGGAGAAAGGACCCTGGAGCCAGCTGACCAAAGAGGAGAAGATTGCCTGTAGGTTTAGGGGAAGGTTCTTTACTCGGGCTCAGCCTGTTGGGCTGTTTAGGTGGCGCAAAACACACATGACAAACCTGAAATAAGTAGCTATAAATAAATGTGCAATCATATATAGTGGTACAGAACAACAGAAAGGAGATATCTGTATATTGTATTAATGCTACACTTCCATCATTTCTCCTCCTAATCCTGATCTCACCCTGTCCTTCTCATCACCCCACTCAGTGTATCGGCTAATGTTCTGTCGAACGTACCCAGAGATGAGGCGGCCAACAGGAGAGTGGAAGACGGTCATGGGTGGTATCCTCTTCTTTTTGGGATTCACCGGCCTGGTGGTCTGGTGGCAGAGAGCCTATGGTAAATCTGACAAACCCATGTCTTAAAATCCATATTAATAATGCAAATAACTACAATGGGAATTGTTTGCCTCAGCATCATGGTGCACAGTGTGTTCGGACCTGTTTGACAGCAAACATTCTGACTTGCCATGGCAGAAGAGGTACCACTGAAAAATAACATTAATGGCAGCTCTGTTCTTTTAAGTATCCCAGTAAGCTATACCAGTTAGCCAGCATGCACAACACCAGATCCCTGGAACTGTCATCTAAAGGGACTACATGATGTATTGGTGTAATGACTGGGAGCTCTTTGTTCAGATGTTTGTTTATATTGACTGCATTATAGAGTACATTGACACATTATGTTTATATTCCTTGTTTCCTGTAGTCTACCCCACACCTCCCAGGTCATTTGATGAGGAGTGGCAGGCCAAGCAAGTAAAGAGGATGTTGGACATGAGGATCGGCCCCATCGAGGGCTTATCTTCTAAGTGGGACTATGAGAAGGGCCGGTGGAAGTAAAGAGGCAGCTGGACTGTGGCTGAGGCGGTACAAGGCTCGGACCTGCCACCTCAGAGCTTCATTCTGCTATGTGAAGCTGCTGTATTTGCAATACAACTTTCAAAACCATTTGCAGAATGCAGCTTAACCACTACCCGCCTTTCTGGGATCATTTAACTCTGTGCCACCTCTGGCCCTCAGCCAACAGCCTCTGCTCCCTCAGCACCTTCTGTCATGGTGATAACCGTCCATCTTTGTGCAACCATCTAATAATAAAGTTTGCTTACGTCTCTTTCCACCTCTTATTATATGGAGTAAACTTTGCTGCTAATCTGCTTGCATTTTAGGGGCATGATCATCAGTTTAAATCTATAAAAATATTAAGACTGAGAATCTGACCTGTGAAGATCCCAGCATCTTGTTTTCAAAAAGACCCTCAAAAATAATGTAGTGTTCAGTTTATTACATTTACTTAATAAGTACATTTACTCAAGTACTGTACTCAAGTAGGATTCTGAGGTTCTTGTACTTGAGTATTTCCGTTTATACTTCTGCTTCACCATTTCAAACTTGACTGCACTACATTTATGAGTTACTCAGCAGGTTATTTTCATACAAAAAATTAGCTCCATCCTCTTATCAAGTCATTTTAAAGTCTTTATCTGCTGGAACAATAACAGTATTTACAATACAGTTTCAGTTATATCTACCTCTAGTATTTTATCAGTTTTCATTTTTAATAGTGGAGTCATCATGCCACCTACTTTATTCTTCCCAATACAAATTCATTCCTGGCCCTTTTTAAATTGTTCTAAAAGGGCTATAACATTTTCATTGTAATGGCTTTTTATCACGTGTCTAAAGTTTTATTTTGTTTTTTTAAATTGGGGACAAATTACATCACATGAAAAAGACAAGACATAACTTCCCACATGGTCTTTATTAAGTGAGCATGGTTTAAAATTTCACAATGGCATTCTAAGATGTACACACAGACCGTGGGACATGGCTGCAGCTCTTTAGTTCTATGTTGAGACCAACAACAGTGCAATGATCCTAGGAGAACACAACAATACACATCAGTTCAAAGATGGAGCTTAAGGCCATTCGGAGGGGCACAGTTATGTTTTTTACACCAAATATGTTTCAAAGCCTTCAGTTCAGTTTAAATATGATACTAAGCTAAAGTACTATTCTATTCAGTTTTAATAACAAGCATATATATATATATATATATATAGGGCGTGTCAGAGCTCACACTAGATTTGTGCCTCTT
>NW_018128201.1:173253-205882 GCF_001952655.1 Monopterus albus | reverse complement strand
GAGAGCAGACCTTGACTAATAAGATGCCCAAGACACAAGCATTTTGAGGGTGATGCTCATCAGTATTCAATGCAGTTATTTGGTGAAACATCTCTTCCAAAATCAACAACCATGACTTTTGAATGAGGAATCCATGTCTGCCGATGTACAGGTCTGTTAGAGATGAGCCCTGCTTTGAAGATGGAGACACAGCTGCACTGATAATGTGGTGACAGATGACTCGCGTGGAAATTCTTGGTTTTTTTTTTTTTTTGCACCCCCTTCCTTTAATGTTTACTGTCCGTGGTTCCACACAGTTCAATCTAGTGCTGAACCTGTGTTTGATGAGAAAAGGGCACCTGTGGTTTGTATTATTGTGCTGCTGTAACACACCAGGACATACTGTTCTTAGCTGGAGACATGATTTGGAATAAGATCACATTTGAAGCAGTTGGTAGATACTGGGAACATGAATGAGGGCCCCCACCTTTCCCAGTAAATTAATGGAGCTGCCAGTTGTCGATGCGTGAAAGGCGACAAACACGGCTTTAAATGAAAGATGGAACGATGTTTAAAAACAAAGACGAGGCCTCCTCCTCGCTCTCTCTCATGGACTGGCTGGCAGGTGTGTACCTGACAAGTATGCGTGCATGCCGAGGTGTGTTTATGTGAAGTAGCAGGTGGGCCAGCTGTGACTGATACACGTGACTAGGTGCAGTGACAGCCGGGGGACTGCAAAGGAAGAGGTGGAGCTGGATGGAGAGGGAAACAGGAGGAGAGATGGATGGAGATTTGACAGATTTGAGGAGTCTAGGGAGAAGTGGGGGTGGATTGACTGTGAGAGCAATGCATGGATAACTTGGAGAGCGAGACCGAGATTAGACATGAAGGTTTTACGCTCCTACAGCCACTGACAGTGATTCGCTTAAGATGGCGAACAGACACAGTATGACATTTCTTATCGACTTTAACTCAACTTGTGATGCAGAACCGCATTGTCTCCTGAAAGGCAGCTGCTTCAGGAGTTTGCTACATGACCGTTCAATAGGCCAGGATTTGCCCTCTGCTGATAAGATGAAGCAGAATTGTGTGATAGTATCTGACTAATGGTTAAAAAAAACAAGAAATGATTATTGGATTAGCACATAGTGGAAAAAATCCCCCTGCAGAAAACGTTTTCTAACCACTAGAGCACACGATTAGGAGTTGATCACAAATGATCAGTGACACCATTTTAACCCATAACACCCCACATTCAGAAGCGTATATAAACAAATGTGGCTGCAGTTGTGGCTTATTTTCTCAATTAATGTTTAGTCCACAAAATAGTGAAATGTGTATCACAGTTTCCCAGGATGTTCAGTTTATTAGTATCAGTACAGTGAACAGCCGTAAATCTACACTGGACAAGCTGGAACCAATGGATTTGCCTCATGTAGCTGTAATCGGACAAACATTTTATTAGTGTAATTTTTCAACAATTATAACTTCTGCTGCACAGCATCACTACCTGCCCAGATGATAAAGGATTGAGCATAAAACAGTTATTAGCCAGCCCAATAAATCACCTCATACTGTATGAGCTTGTATGAGATTTAAATAGTCTATGAAACGCTGTGAAAAACTGTTACTACATGCAGCAGAGCTAGAGTGATAAATTGCCAATACGTAGATACATCTTTGTCTTGTTCGATAACAGGAAATTGTGGTAGAGAAATACCAAGCTAATTTTGAGACGGCATTACCAATAATTAGTTTGTCCAGCAGTGTGCACTGACAGGCTCATTTTTCCAAATTCCACACTCAATATGTATCTTAGTCACAACTAAAAAAACAACAGGAAAAAAGAATTTATATCAAGACCAGCCGTTTGTTAAATATCAGCATTGGACTTCGAATGAAGAATTTACTATTTCTGAGCTCTGATCTTTTCAGTGTCCAACCTGCTTGTGTATGGCTTGTAAAATGATCAGGTTTTGTTGAAAGGTCCACAAAGAGGGGTTTCTGTTATTTAACCAGCCTAAATAATTAGAAAAGGTCTGTGTGTATAATGCAGCACAGTTCAACAGCAGCAGAAAGTGCATCCTCCAAAATGATCGCCCAGTTGATTCAACGCCTTCAACAAAAATGGAACATCACCTCATGGAGGAGGATTGGCTCAGACTGCATTAGTCTTAGCTAAGTGTTCCTAATAAACTGCCAATGTGGTGGAAACTGTTATATTCTCAACCATTCTTTGCTGTAACTGGTGCCTCATAGCAGAAGTTAAACATGATGAAAAATACATTAATAAAAATGTATTAGATTGTGTTAGAATCCATTTATTAACTTGTCTTTATATTGTTCATAATTGCTAAATGCAGGGGTGGGGGTCAACGTTACGTGCAACCAAAACAGCTTTACACCGAAATATCCAACCCATAAGACTCATAAGATTATAGAATCTTTCTGCTGTAGTCTGAGTGTCGCTGGGGCCGGTGCCGCTCTATCTGTTGTATGTGTTGCTACAGTATTTGCTGCGTTCTTCCGCTACTGTGTAGTAAACATGGAGGGTCTGAGACGTGGTGCCCTGCTCGTATAAGCTGCAGTTACAGTAGTGTGGAAGTCAGCAGGCTGACTAAACACAAACAGGATTAAACTGAGACCAAGTATGACCATACAGCACAGACCAACATGAGCAGTGGGGGTTTTACTACATTTTTAATTTGACTTCCATGTTGTATTAACTAAAATCTGTTGAACTCCTTTTGATTTACCATTTGTAAGAAACCGATAATCATGAAGGACAGGGCAGTGTATGGAGTCCTGGACTGTGATACTGCAGGTGTTGGTGGCAGGAAGCGGGGGCTACTGAAGATGTTTAGGCGTGGGTGCGCCCCCTCCCTGGCTTTCATTCTCCATATGGCACATACAAAACTATTGTAGAGCTGTGTGTGGACATACAGCAATACAAGATGAGACATGTAGAGTAGCCCAGGCCCCACAACACACTCTACAAGAATAAAAATGGAAAAAAAATTGGTTAAAACTAATACACACATACACACAGAAGGAAAAATAATACAAGAACACGTGGAAGAAAGGAACAAAAGAAACACCTGGTTCAAAGAATATGCATTTTTTCAGAATGGAATAAGGTGAACATATGAATACTAGCAACTCTTCCTCTTCTCTGTCTCTTTCTCAAAAGTTCAATAACTTGTGAGGATCCTCAATCCACTTTGGGATGTGCGGGGAGGACAAAAAGTAAACATCATGAGCAGTTCAGACAAAAAAGACCTTCATTTCAACTCCTGTGGTGTGCAGGTTGAGGGTACTGAAGGAGGCAAGTGGAGAGGCTCATGGGAGAAGAGTGTCAGTCGGGCTGTCCCCTGTCTCCCCTCACAGGCGTTTCTGGATGATGAGTGAGCCCACCACGACGCCGGTCACCAGGGTCATCCCCGCCAGCAGCCACTTCTTGAAGCTCTCCTGAGACCTCCTGTTCTCTGCCGCCGCATCCTGCCCAAAGAGTTCAGCAAAGCGCTCCTGGGATACAAACGAGGAAAAGTGAAAGGAAATGGTTAACACCAGCTTCTGACTGTGTGAGATGAAATCAGACACAGACATGCACACTTCCCAGAACTACCCATTCAAAAAAACAAACAAAGAAAAAGTCACAGGCAGGTTTAGAGAGTCTGGTAGATTCCCTTCTATAAAGGTCTTCAGGCTGCTGAGACGCCTACAGCTAGATATCTGTATAACTGTCACAGCCCATACGGTCACAACGGGAAATTTCCCTCCACTACAGTCATCATACAGGTAAGGTGTCATCACAAGTAGCAAAAAGCCCCAAATGCTATCAGCATCAGTGCTGTGCACAGTAACAACAAGATCTTACTGATTACTCCAGAGCGAGAAGCCACAGCTCTCACTTTAAAAACTTTCCATTGAACCCCCCTCCTCCAGGCATACCATCACTCCTGCAGTGGATCCCTGCAGAACAGCTCTCTCTGCTGACATTCTTTCCCACTGTTGTCCTGACTGCCAAGCCTACATCGCCGCCCACTAAAACCAGTTCATTTCCAGGAAATGTCTCTCGTCATGCAGTATCAATCTCTGACCACAGGGAGGAGCCATTCAGGCTCCAATCTCATATAGCCAGATCAGCTGACAAGGCCAACTGACTCACTATTGAGTAGCTTCATGTTGTTCTGAAGTGTCAGTGCCTCACCTCAGTAAATATAATCTGTGAGGCTAATGCTCCTCCAAAGATCAAATCATGAGCATTTAATTTGAATAAATGTCAAATGACTAACCCATGTCTGATTCATTGTCAGAGCTGAACTCAACAGAAGCTCTTTTATTTGGGTGTCCTGGAAACTAAGCTGACAAAAGAGATTGAAAAGAGAGTGAAAAGGAGAAAGAATGAGTGAAACAGAAAAAGAATGCAGAGGGGAAGAGGGGCTGGGTTGGTGCTGGTCATAAAATAGGGGGTTTTACTATAGCAGTATCAAAGGGCCTGTTCCAGAAAGTGGAGAAACAAATCCAGAGACTGAAAACTCCTCACTCTGAGTTAATCCTGTGCAAAGTGATGAAAACAAAAAAAAAAAAACTTTGCTAATGCAATTCACCATGACAACAGGTAAATAAAGGGCGTGTCTGTGGGCGCATGACTTGCATGTAAGTTTTATTTAGTGATGCCCACACAGTTCCTGACTTGAATTCTTTTAAGGATGATAGCTAACTACTTTCGGTATGATATATCTGACAAGACTGTCCCAGCAGTGCCTGAGAATTGTCTTACAGGTGCGGTATTCAGTGACATCTAGCAGCGAGGTTGCAGACTGCAGCATTCAGCAAAGCTTTCATACAGTACATTGTGTTCAACAGCTGTCACAGTTTCACAGTGATTACCGTAAATACAGGGCAAATTGTGCACTCAGAAAACAAGTGTGACTGACTTGACCAAGCAAAAGCTAACAGCCACTCAATGGACCACAGTGTAATTTTCAAGGAGGCTGAATGCCCATTAAGATGGGAATTAATACAATCTTATTCATTAGGCCTATCAGTGAACTCTCAGTCAGACTTTAAGCATCCATTTAGGTCGCTCCAGGTACTCTTACTGCAACTGCATGAAAAGAACAAAAGTTGAACGGCAGCTGGCTTGATGGGTCTTTTGCAATCGATGACTCACTTGACCACAGTTCACCTTAAAACATTCTTCACGCTGTTGCTTCTTTGACGACGGGGATTCATCGTAGTCCTTTTTCTTGTGTTAATGTTTGATTATCCTCCATTTAACAAATTATAGTTCTTAAACTCCCAACAGTGCTTCCTCTAATGTTACTTCTTTTCACCTTCCAACCATCTCCCAATCCAAGCTGCTATTTCCACATGGTTTGTCCATTCTAGGCTACTGTAAAAAACATGGCAGCTCAACATGGCGGCCTCCACAGCAGAGGACCTGCTCCTATGTAGATATAAAAAGCTCATTCTAAGCTAAAGAAAATGCAGAGATTCTTATTTTCTGGTGATTACACATTAATGAAAACAGTTATACATGATATAGCCCATTTCTCTTAATAGCCTTCTAGATCTTACAAACTGCACCTTAGTGTATACAGAGGAACGTGTTATAAGAAAACCTGCCCTTCTAAACAACAGTTACTGCATTTATTCTGAACTGAGAGTGAGAGATCGTTGTTTAAAAAGATATCAGTGCAACAACAGTGGTTAAACCTCAGTAAACATAGTCCTCAGAGGATGATCTAATATCCCCGTGAGGTTTTGAGCTCCTTCTATTTAAAATGAATCTCTGAACATTAATGAGCTTGGATCAATAAGGAAATGAAACAACATGTCCAACATCTCCTCAAGGCCATGATGATGGGCTGTAGGGGAGGGGACGCTCAGAAACTCAGGGTTTGTTGAAGAAAACCTGCCAATGAGCTGAGTTATCAGTTTATAAACCAAAGTTTGAGCCTAGATGGTCTCAGGAGTGAAACAACACCAGAAGGTAAAAGGAGAATGATGGTCACATATCAGAGATAATTCACAGAGAGAAGCAGAGGAGTGCAGAGGAGGAGTGATACCATTCTCAGGCCATTCCACAAGTCTTAGGTCATTCTCATTACAGAACTATGAAGTCAAGTTTTTCTAGTTTCCTGACTTCATCATCACCACTGGGCCACTGCAAAGACAGAATCAAACAGTGAAACTCACTGCTGCCCGCATTCAAGGCAAACATGCCAACAATGGCACTGCAGAGATAAAAGATGACTTATAAATAATATATGTATGAGGTGGGTGTGGGCGAGTTTGTTTTACACTTTGCCATGTTTGTTGCAGTATAATGCCAAGTAGGGGTTCTGAGGAAATGAATTTTGGCTTTGAAGCTAATATTTCTCAGAATATGCAGCGTGTGAATGTGCTGGTGGAAAATAATGGGGAAAATGAGGCAGTGGGCTCAGACGTTCACCAGAAACTGACAGGCAGCTCAATATATGTGTCATCACATAAGTAATGGTGTTAAATGTTTTACAGCAACAGGATGACTTGTATGATTTATGTTAGGCTTACTATCAAGCTTTGTTTGCCAAAATGTCCTTTATCACATCCATGTCTTAAAGAAGAAGTCTGGTAAAATTCACCCCCAACAACAAATCCCATAAAATGACCACAGCCATCAATGAACTGATCCGACTAACAATATGTCAAAGCTTGATATATCCTGTTCCTCTGCACCAGAGAGCTAAACAGTTGTCAAACCCTATTAAAGCATCGGTGACACACATTGTTGCACTGAGTGACATGTTCCTTCATAATAATGAATATGACGTTTGTTTTGAGTTAGGCCAAAATAAACTGCCCAACAGCTGGCAACATACAGTGAAGCACCAAATTTGGATTCATTTGCAGCTGTAATCCCCAACAAACACTTCCCTGCTGTTTGAGGAACATTTGCTAAAAGCTACAATGCCCAATTACTGAGCATTTTACTGTAAAATGAAATGATATATTCGTGAGGAAGGAAACAGTGTGCTTCATGCTGAGACCCACAGACAGGTCAGGGATGTCAAAGCATTCAGAGACAGACTATGCTGACAGTATTAAAAATGCTAAATGATGGCATCCACATCCTATAAAAGAGCTTCACAAAATTCCCTTTTACACTTCCCATTCGAAGCGGGAGCTTTGCACCAGTTTTATGGTGGATTTAAGCATCTCCCATTCATCTACCATTATTACTGTTCTGCAAAGGATAACGTTACAGGTGGGCATTGTTTCTGCAATGTGCTTTACACGTCGCCTTGATTGGTTACCGGCCGATCACTCTGAGATTTCCAATTTTGTGCCGGTCAGATTTAGAGGCATGACAGTCCATGTCACACACGCAGTGGCACAGACCAAAAGTGTAGCTTGAGCAGCATGTAGTATCTCGCTTGCGTCTGTACCATGCGTGTATTCATTAATGTATTATAAGCACGTAGTGTGCAAAGAGTGCAGAGAGGAGCCTACAAAAACATCTTGGAGAAGGGGAAGCTACGTCCACGTCTATGACAAAGAATACATAATGAGGGAGTTACTGGCTACACATGAAATGCATGTATATGTAGTGTATCCAACCTGTAGTAAACACAGCAAATCCAAACTACACACACTTCAAAAAGAACCCAGTAACAGACATTCTTCTATTTCCAGTACCTTTTGCATTTGTTTATATTTGGAGAAGTTAGAATACTGCACTTCACTTCTAGTTGGAAGTTTGGAAAAAAGTGAGGGAAAGCTGTAATTGTAAAAATTTAATATGTTTTGTTATTACAATTTCATTTTTCATTAAAGTTACAAAAATGTCTGTATGCTGTCAATTATAGTTTCTAGAAAGAAAGCGAATCGGAATGAGTAGGTCAGACTTAAAACAAACAAACAAACAAACAAAAAAAACAAACAGATCTGGCCAAGAAAGTTGAAACTGGTGCATCTCTAGACATTAGTTCAGTTTTTGTTGTGCTCTGCATTATCTTAAAGCTGAGCCAGTAAACAATAATAAAATGAAGACCATAATCTTCTCCTGTTTTCCAGCTGTATACTGTATTTGTTAGTTTCAAAATCCAAAGGTGACACTGTTTGCCTGAAACAGTCCTTCCTGTTTGGATGTGAAGGGCAGTCTGTAACCAATATGTTGTCACAGTAGCTCTTTTCATTCATGGGTTAGCTCTAAATGAACACACCCATTTCCGCTATAAAACACTTGCCAAACTCAGTGAGTAACTCTGAAGAGGCTTTTACATATAAGGGAGTCAGCAGTTCCAGTTAAGTAGGATCTGACGGATGTGTAAATATGTAACTTAGCACAAGACAGAGATAGCAGGGCTGGAGCGCCACTGGAGGCCAGGTTCACTCAAGGTGACACTGGTTGGACACAGTTTGGCCTTACATACCAAGCCTCTCTACCAAGGCCTTGTTAATGAGGAAGCTGCCAGTGAAGAGTAAATATTTGCCTTCAGCCTCACCTTGACTTCCGAAAGAACTTGATACAGCACAGGAACATTTTCAGCAAAGACCGGCCTTCCTGCTAGCCATAAAACCAAAACTAACAGATACACAGGCGCCAGAATGAGACAACAGGCCACACAGTGGGTGTAAAAAGGTTGAAAGCTACTAGAGCAAGGTTGCTTTTAAGTGTAATGACAACTGTGCTGCATTAAAGTAAAGCAGTTGGAATCAGCCACAAGGGAATGATAAATGGTACTAAGTACTGTAAATAATGACGTAATGTGATTACACGGTATGGTACATCATCTGAGTCAGTGATTTATTGCGGCCTCTTAAGTGCTTCCTATCCCTTTCCATGAACTCTTTCAGAACAATGTGAGGAATGTGGGTGTAGAGAGCAAGCTATTGCACCTTGTGGTGAATGACACCTGAGACACGCCAAGACATATTACTAATAGTGGGCTGGGAACAGATCCTGAATCAGTGTACTGATTATGTCGCTAGTTTCAAGAGATGTTTAAGAAACAAAAAAAAAAACCTAATTTTATTTTGTATAAAGTTCAAAATTATTTGTTAATGTCTTATAACCTCACCTCCTACACTAGGTGTGGTAGGTACAGTACAGCAGTCCAACAAAGACACTGTAGTGTTTTTTTTAGCTCTCTTTTGTCTGGTGTTCATATTCTAATAGGTCAATAATGATTTTGTAGCAGCTTTAATGGCCATTTATTAAACAGGTTTCAATTAATTGTAGAGCTGCTAAATAACACTTAGCTCAGAAGTAAATACAAAACAAACTCTTCACAGAAACATTCAAACAGACAAGCTCTGAAGGGTGGAGGTAAACAGGCCTGCTAGGCTACAGTATGTTCTTGTTATTAATAAATAAATAAAACTGATAGTTCATTGGTCCATCTCATAAGTCTCTCCACCTTTCCAGCTGGCCTACATAAGCCAACTGATTCTTTAATAATGAGGTAAGCTTTTAAAACGGATCACTAACATATTCATTTCAACATATCATAGCTAAAAATGTGAAAAAACTGGGACCTGCAGTTTTACTGCAACATTACACAAAAAGGAGTAAACAGTGCATTTGTTGGGGACTATTTTCAGCTGCAAATTAATCCACATTTGTGCTCTAGTGGGCGTTTCAGGCAGCACGCCTGTTTACCATACCACTGACATTCTTACAGGCTTGGAAGACATACGAAGGCAAGTGGCACAGTTGATCTCCAGTTTTCATTCTGTTCTTGATCCAGAGCCAGGTCTCTAAGTACTAGTCAGCTGAGATGTCAGATGTGTCCTCATGCTGAACTCTAAATCCGTTACATTCTGTCTGTGACGTTTTTGTTTTTCTTGTGATAACTCCTGAAAACTTGCCCACACCTGTCTCTATCACACACACACTGATAAAAAAAAAAGTCCTGTTCCTTCTCAGAAATGGGACTTTAGCTACAGTCTATCCACTGCAGAGAGCGACCAGTCATCCCACAACACAACCCGAGAGCTTTCCCATTTGTTGTTCATTTAATATATTTAAATGGATACATCACACAATATTAAAATCTAGCCTATATTTGCAAGGGTATTCATGCCCCTTGATGTTTTTCCTATTTTGGTGAGTTACAATCTGGAATTATCACACATTTTTTGGGCAGTTTGTACCATCTCAATTACACAAAAAGCCTACCTTGTTGCGCAAAATAGTTTTGTTTTTTTAGTGACACATGTTGACTAAAAAACAAAACAAACAAAAAAACAAACCCAGAAACTAAGTGTTCTTAAGTATTCCCCACCCCCTCCCCAAAGTCAATATTTTGTAGAACCATCTTATGATGCAATTACAGGTGCAAGTCTCTTGAGCTACAGCACGTCTCTATTAGCTAGCCACTGGGCTGTTAGTGTCCGGTCACTGGTTTTCTGGCTGTGGATTTTTGCCCATTCTTTATGGCAAAACTGGTCCAGCTCCTTCATTTTAGATGGATTGTACTGGCGCATAGCAGTCTTCAAGTCATGCCAGTATAGCTGCAGCAGTGTATGTTTAGGATCACTGCTGATGAAATGTATCCCTGCTGGCACCACCATGCTTCGCTGTAGAAATGGTGTTCTAGTGGTAATGGGAAGTACTGGATTTACACCACACCGTGTTTCCTATGATGGCCAAAAAGTTCAATTTTGGACTCATCTGACCAGAGGACCTTCTTCCATATGTCTGGGGAGTGTGACCCATTCTGTTTAGTGACCACATCTTATTTCAGAGTTTCATAATAAAAGCAGTGAATACATATGCACTCACAACTTTTCAATCTTTATTATTATTTTTTTTAAACAAGGTATTCTTTCATTTCATTTCAACAATGTGGACTATTTTGTTAGTCCTCTAAATAAAATCCAAATAAAAATCCATTTTAATTCTAGGTTGTAATTCAACAAAACAAGGGTGAATAATTTCGCATGGCACCGTAAATCCCCTTTCTGTTCCTGCTCTAGACCTACAGTATGCATAACTCAAAATATAATAAAGTTTTCTGTCAGTTACAGTATTTCACTATCTGCCTATAAACTCCACTTTTTAACTTGGGAATCAGGAATTACCACCAGTGCCTGAGGGAGTGCTGCTTTATTTCTCTACCAGCATTACTAGTCAGCTCACTCTGCACATATCAAGGCAGCACTGCTGTTTGATATGCTGAGTCTCCCCAGTCCCACCTGGCAGGTAAACCCTGTCTTTATCTGCTCTCTTCCTTTGCCTTTCACACGGTCACGCCTTTATTTCTTTATCTCTGCTCTGTTCCCAGAAGAAATCAGGTGCTAGGCAGCGGCCTGCAAGGTGCTTGTTCTTTTCGCTGCTTTTCTACATCTTTAACTTTCACTTTCTTTGTTAGCTGAGGAGAAGGTTTAGCTCATGAAAGCAAAAGGTTGGATATAAGAAACAGAAAGGGAGAGAAACAGTGAAGGGGCACAGCGAGGAATAACCTGTAGTCGGTTGCTACGGCTACTGGAAAGCATCTGATTAGTGTGTGATGTGAGCATGTGTGTCTGGGCGTGTAGGTCCATCTTTGTGACGGATAAATGGCCCAGTACTTCACGTGGAGAAAGGAGCATTTTAACGATCATTAGCAGTAGCATCCCATTCATCAGCCCTGACATGTCAGTTGCTCCGCTGTTGCACCATAACAAGCTGCAACACTCAAATCCTGTGATAGTGAAACTCCCTGACCACGACACACTAAGTCTCACACACACCCACACACACACAGAGATTAACACCTCATATCCTCTTCCTTTTCTGGAAAATTAAGCCAGAAAGGGACAAATTCAATAACCTGACGAGACAAAGTACATTGTTCATCATATTTGCAACCATTATGTCAGGCTGAATGCCAACATTTGTTTTTATTTTTACTTAACCCATATTTAACCAGGGGAATTCCACTGAGGTTAGACACTGGTCAACAGCATCAACAGTGGCTATAAAAAGTGTAAATACCAAGCATCAAAAGCATTAAGAACAAAAGCAAACAGAAAATAAATTATTCAACAACAAATTTACAACACTTTCATTAATTTAATTTCCCGCTGTAAATAATTCCAGGTGGTTTGAGCAGAAAACATGCAGGCTTCTTTCCTCTCTCTATCCAAATGCTCATGACAGCAGATGTGTCTTATGTGATCTTACATTATGACTGGAACAATGAGCTCCTTGAAATAAGGTTTAAAGGCAGTTGATCTAAAATAGCTTCAAAAGTAAAAATATAGCCTACTAATGACTCAAACAGCACATAGAAAGAGATGACCAGCCAACTCTGGAGTATAGAACATAATGATGGGTTAATGGTTTTAAGTAATAAATCTCAATGCATTGTGATAAACAGTCCAAACTATGAACACACTTTGTGCTGGTGTGTTCATAAATAGCAAGTCACTAGTCTTTTCCTGGCTTGTCTAAAATAAAACTTAAGTTTTTCAGCATGTGGCTTAAAACAGAGCAATTCATCAAGTCATACACCAAGTTATTTATATCATAACATCTATTTTCCACCCTTGAGCTGTCACACTATCAACAGTGTCTGAAGATTTATATCTTGCATAAGAAAATAACATTAGCTTAGTTCTGACTGTATTCAGAACTAACTTTAATTGAGCTGAGACTGCTGTTCCAGACTATCAATAGCATCAGGCAGTGTGAGCAAATACAGAAAAACCTGTTGTAATATGCTTACCAAAACTAGGCACAGTTGAAAA
The DNA here is from genome assembly GCF_001952655.1 of Monopterus albus. Taxonomy (NCBI): domain Eukaryota; kingdom Metazoa; phylum Chordata; class Actinopteri; order Synbranchiformes; family Synbranchidae; genus Monopterus; species Monopterus albus. Next base: position 193,177 of record NW_018128201.1, on the reverse strand, counting down.
ATTCCGCTTTTGAAATGGCACCATGGATGTCAGGCAATCTCACATGAATGCGCAACAGCCTGGATTTCATGCCCATTCAAGGAGATCCTTAAACTATCATGCAATACTTTATTTTGTTAGAAAAAAACTCTTGCGAGTGAGAGTTTGCGAGATTTGTATAAACCGAGTTGCTTCTACATAAAAATACTAGAACATACGAACACCTCATTTTTAAGCTTTTGGGTCACGTCTAAGATAAGTAGAATAAGTAAAAACAAGGCAAAGCATGCCATGGGCCCTTTAACATTAGAAAGATATAAAGACAATACTTAGCCCTAAGGTACTGTCGGTATGTGTTATCCATTGTGAGCTTGTTGGCTAATTGCTAAATGTTGGCCAGCTTTGTCACTTCAGTGTTCCTATTGGTGGTGTGAAAGCAAAAACAAAAAAAAAAAAAACACAAAACAAAAAAAAACGCCCCTGAAGATATGTAGCTGTCGACAGAGCTCCCCAATGGGGAACTGAATCCCTAGTAGTGTTTGGTCTGAAAGTACCAGAGCACCAAGAGATTAACCATTTAATCAGAATTATTATTCAACATCATTACTGCCAAATGGAAGAATTATTAGGTGCAGTACTAGTATTTATGTAACTGAGTTAGTTCTGCATTTTAAAGTTCAACTGTACATGCAAGTACAATTCTCAGCACAACAGAGGAACAGGTTTCTTTTAAAAGGTGAGAGTCTCTTTGTGTCTGTGTAGGACATCTGATCTAGACAGCTCACTTTCAACAGACAAGGTCCACTTTCTAGCACATGACATTCAGGCCATACTGTGCTACAAGTGGTGGTTGGAAACCAGGGTCAAACTGCAGAGGTGATGACTGTGACGAAACATTGCTAACACTAGAAAGGAAACTGAAGGTGCCATCTACATACAGAGAATTCAGTGTCACCAACTGGAAAGTTCCGTGCCCCAATAGAAATCTGACAAAGACTCTTTTCCCTGGACAAACATGCACTGTCACACATAAGGGCCTCTCTGAATGGGTGTGTGAGCATTTGTATGCCTGTAGCACTCCATCTGAATAGCAATCACTTGACCAAAAATATAGATTAAGCAGCTTTAAACCTGTGCCATCCAGAGAGAGGGGACAAATGAGCACTCAAGGTAAAATGGAAAGTTACAGGAACCGTAGGAGGTCAGGGCCTGTAGCTAGTATCAAGGGAAAGGGGCTAAAATTCAATAACAATGACATTTTTGTACAATGAGGACTAGAAATACAGGATGTGGGTAGGATCTGGTGTTTGGTATGGTGGTTTTAGCTTTTTAGAAACATTTGCCTCTGCTTTGTGGTTGTGGCTCTAGACTTGATTTTGAGTCTTGAATCAAAAGTCTGGTAGAGATTTTAAAGAATCCCCAGTTCTGATATACAGTCCAGAAGTCAGGTTTTGTACTGTTACACAGTTTTTGTTCTTCAGGCTATGTGCTCAGCTCCAACAATGGATACTAGATGCAAATGCCAAGTCTCAGCTGTAGTGCCTAAAGTTTAAGGGCTAATGTTGAAACGTCACACAGCTGCCCTAGAAATATTTAGTTGCCAAGTATACAATTACTTTTGAACCCTTGCAGTTTAGCCACTGTCTCCCCCACACAGGTCTTTCTATACGGATGTAAATCAACTTGCATTAAAAGGTGAGACTTGTCACTTTAATGTAGTATTCAGTATTTTATTTCAAATTCAATGTGCTGAAACACAGAGCCTGAAGAACAAACACTGTGCAAATACACACAGTTTGGATTACATGTGGGTTTCAATTCAGACTCTGTTGTCAATGGCAAAACTTAACCCTGTGAAAATGTTTCAGTGATCTGATATAAACACCAAAGTGAAAAGGTGAACCGAGTACTGAGCCATAATAAGGGCCACATCTGCACAGTCATGCAGCGAATGATCAGGAGAGGATGTAAGGAAATAGAGCGCTTTGGTTATCTATTCTAGACTAAAGCTAAAACAGACTTTCCTAGGGACTGAACAACTTTTTATAGTGTGTTCTGTAGACAGAAAACGTTTTTGAGAGGGCTGTGTAGAAGTGTGGACACTACTATAGAAGAGTGGTTCTGAAGGTTCCTTTGAATGATGTCTTTGTTACACTGAGTCACAAAAACTCTCTTGGAGAAACCTTAGGCATTATGGATTTAGAAACCAAAAGTAGGAAGGCAAGGGATCTAAACACATGAGTTGAGGTAGGAAGAGGGAAAGCAGGATCATAGTTAGAAGAAGCCAGTGACCCAAAGCCTGGTGGTCCCTCAGAGTCACAAGGTTAAAGAGCTGAGTCATTTGTCCTGACTGCAACTGAGCAAAGCTTCCTGTAAGTTGCAACATTTGGGATTTGTACATGCAAACACTGTATGTCCCCTGTGCACACACACAGACTGCAGTGTCCCTGGGCCCAGATTACAGTGTGGAACACATCATGTGCTTTTTGTTTATTGAGTAAAGTCACTGTTGCATCTGTGTGATAGCAGATAGAAAAGTCCAAGCACAGTCAGTGTGATGTGTGCTATGACCTGTGCCTTACATAGTGACAAACATGCAGATCACAGGATCAAAAGAAACCGATGACAGACTTCCAAGATTTGGGTAAACAGCCTAAGAAAATACAAGTACTGTCATAATGTAAATGCAAAACTGAATGACTATCACATTATCTACATGTTAACTCTAACAATCACATTAATAACCTTCCTACAGAGTAAATATTATTCTCATATATAGTTTGGTGACAAATTATAGGAAAATCCATCCATTTTTATTATTAATCAGTTTATTCACAGAATGTCAAGAACTGGGACAAATGCCCATTCTGACATTTCCAAAATCAAAGATGGTGTCTTCAAATGTCTTCTTTTGTCCAACCATCAAATTGAAAGATATTCAGTTTACTCTCATGTCTAACAAAGAAAAGCATTAGTTTCTCACATTAAAAAAGGTGAAACCAGAGCATCTTGGTAATTTTTGCTTCAAATTAGTTTCTGGTTAATTTTCTATTAATGATTTGACCAGTGGTTGCAGCTCTAGATTACTGAATGGCTTAATGAGTATGAAGGCATGCTGGACACAATGAGGAAATGTGTTTCGGAAGAATGAATGTTTCCTGCCTCCAGCAGAAGAGCAATGAAACTGCTCTAAAGACATGGCACAAAAAAGTCTGTTCACTTTGTTAGATTTAACCTTTCATTTGTCACCCTGCTGTATGCCTTGCTTTACAAACAATAGCTATTCAGATTCAAACTGAGCTTATTTGCTTTGATTATTCTTGAGTTATTTTTAAAATTTCATGCAAGACCACTTGTGTCAAAAGCCACTTGACTGGTCATGATTTAGAAGAATACAGTACACACACTAGTACATAGGTTCCCACAATTCACAGTGCTTGACAAAATAAAATCAAACTTTGCAATGAAACTGTGTCAAGGCATATATCTGGGTAACAACAGTAAACATTTCTATAGTTCTGAATGTTTGGAGGAGCACAGTCCACTATTTTGCAAAGGATGACACCTGGGACCAGTTGAACATCCAGACCAACAGGCAAGAAGGACCCTAGTCAGGTTCGCAACCAAGAACCCACTGGCCACAATAGCAAAGCTTCAGAGATTCTGTGCAGAGAATGAAGCATTCTATCACTCAGCCCTTTATGGTAGCAGGGACATGGAGGCCACTCCTGAGTAAAAGATGTACAGTGGTGTGAAAAAGTATTTGCCCCCTTACTGATTTCTTATCTTTTTGCATGTTTGTCACACTGTAATGTTTCAGATCATCAAACAAATTTAAATATTAGTCAACGATAACACAAGTAAACACATCATGCAGTTTTTAAATGAAGGTTTTTATTATTAAGGGAAAACAAAATCCAAAACTACAAAACCCTGTGTGAATAAGTGTTTGCCCCCTAAACCGAATAACTGGTTGGGCCACCCTTAGCAGCAACAACTGCAATCAAGCGTTTTCGATAACTTGCCATGAGTCTGCCACAGCGCTGTGGAGGAATTTTGGCCCACTCATCTTGGCAGAATTGTTGTAAGTCAGCCACATTGGAAGGTTTTCGGGCATGAACTGCCTTTTTAAGGTCATGCCACAGCATCTCAATTGGATTCAGGTCAGGACTTTGACTAGGCCACTCCAAAGTCTTCATTTTGTTTTTCTTCAGCCATTCAGAAGTGGACTTGCTGGTGTGCTTTGGATCATTGTCCTGCTGCAGAACCCAAGTTCGCTTCAGCTTGAGGTCACAAACGGATGGCCGGACATTCTCCTTCAGGATATTTTGGTACACAGCAGAATTCAGGGTTCCATTTATCACAGCAAGTCTTCCAGGGCCTGAAGCAGCAAAACAGCCCCAGACCATCACACTACCACCACCAATATTTTACTGTTTGTATGATGTTCTTTTTCTGAAATGCGGTGTTACTTTTACACCACACATAATGGGACACACACCTTCCAAAAAGTTCAACTGTTGTCTCGTCTGTCCACAGAGTATTATTCCAAAAGTCTTGGGGATCATCAAGATGTTTTCTGGCAAAACTGAGACGAGCCTTTATGTTCTTTTTGCTCAGCAGTGGTTTTCGTCTTGGAACTCTGCCATGCAAACCATTTTTGCCCAGTCTCTTTCTTATGGTGGAGTCATGAACACTCACCTTAACTGAGGCAAGTGAGGCCTGCAGTTCTTTGGATGTTGTTGTGGGGTCTTTTGTGACCTCTTGGATGAGTTGTCGCTGCGCTCTTGGGGTAATTTTGGTCGGCCGGCCACTCCTGGGAAGGTTCTCCACTGTTCCATGTTTTCGCCATTTGTGGATAATGGCTCTCACTGTGGTTCGCTGCAGTCCCAAAGCTTTAGAAATGGCTTTATAACCTTTTCCAAACCAGAGTTAAGTTATGTTTTGACAGGGGGGGGAAACACTTATTCACACAGGGCTTTGTAGTTTTGGATTTTGTTTTCCCTTAATAATAAAAACCTTCATTTAAAAACTGCATGATGTGTTTACTTGTGTTATCGTTGACTAATATTTAAATTTGTTTGATGATCTGAAACATTACAGTGTGACAAACATGCAAAAAGATAAGAAATCAGTAAGGGGGCAAATACTTTTTCACACCACTGTATGACTGTACACTTGGACTTTGCACCAGGCACTAAAAGGACTCTCAAATCATGAGGCAAAAGGTTATTTGATCTAATGAGACCATAACAAAACTATGTCTGAAGAAAACAAGGCACTGTTATCATCTGACTAACAGGCCCTTGAAGGAAGTCTGCCCCTGAATGCATGCAACCTCATACTGATAATGATAATAATGACTCACACCATACAGCCAAGACGACACTGGAACCACTTTAGGAAAACTCTCTGAATGTTATCCAAATCCTGAACATGAACCCCTGGAGCAGAACATTATCTGGAGACCTGAAGATGGCAGTCCAGAGAAGCTACTCATCTAATCTGATGGAGCTTGAGAGGACCCACCAGAAGAACAGAATAAACTGCCCCAGGACCAGTCACACAACACTTAGAGACCTAACCAAGAAGGACTGAAAGAAGTTGCTGCTAGAGTGCCTCTCCAAAGTACTGAATACAGGCTCTAAATACCTACCTGAATTAACTCAGTGATCCCACTGAAATGAATGGGTAGCTGCCCTTTTCACACAGTGCTTATGTCAGTTTCAACACATCTTAAGTCTGGTATAGCCTCACAATAAAGAAAAAAAAATAAAAAGATCTGACAGTTAAGATGTAGCACAATCTTCATCACTGTCACCATCTCGTGATTATAATGACTGCATTCATTCTTGCCACTAGTAGTTGTATTATTCTTGTGGCCTAGTGGTTGCATGGTCTACGTTTTAGTCTTTCTTTGCATCAAATCTGTGTCCAGTTAGGAAAAGAAAAGCACAGCATTGTGAGTGCCTGTTCCTTGTTCCCTATCAATGTAATCATCATATCTATAAGTTCCATCTCTTCCTTCTCCTCCTCAAGGCCTCCCCCACTTTTCATCCTTATCACAATTGTCAAGGCACTTCCAGGAGCAAGGGAGTCAGGGTGACTGCCAAGGATTCCTTATAGCCAGGACAGGAAGGAGGACGGAGCAGAGGAACCCACAGCAAAGTCAGACCTTACAACTCAAGCATTTTGATGCCTTTCTAGAAGCAAATAGGAAAACACATGGTTAACAAACTCACCATGAGCAAGTGTCATGACCACATGCTGGATAATAACAACAAGAAGGGCAAAGTGCAGGCAAAACACAGGAAAAATGGGTAGCAGGTCCAATGGAGGTAAACAGGCCTGCTAGGCTACAGTATGTTCTTGTTATTAATAAATAAATAAAACTGATAGTTCATTGGTCCATCTCATAAGTCTCTCCACCTTTCCAGCTGGCCTACATAAGCCAACTGATTCTTTAATAATGAGGTAAGCTTTTAAAACGGATCACTAACATATTCATTTCAACATATCATAGCTAAAAATGTGAAAAAACTGGGACCTGCAGTTTTACTGCAACATTACACAAAAAGGAGTAAACAGTGCATTTGTTGGGGACTATTTTCAGCTGCAAATTAATCCACATTTGTGCTCTAGTGGGCGTTTCAGGCAGCACGCCTGTTTACCATACCACTGACATTCTTACAGGCTTGGAAGACATACGAAGGCAAGTGGCACAGTTGATCTCCAGTTTTCATTCTGTTCTTGATCCAGAGCCAGGTCTCTAAGTACTAGTCAGCTGAGATGTCAGATGTGTCCTCATGCTGAACTCTAAATCCGTTACATTCTGTCTGTGACGTTTTTGTTTTTCTTGTGATAACTCCTGAAAACTTGCCCACACCTGTCTCTATCACACACACACACTGATAAAAAAAAAAAGTCCTGTTCCTTCTCAGAAATGGGACTTTAGCTACAGTCTATCCACTGCAGAGAGCGACCAGTCATCCCACAACACAACCCGAGAGCTTTCCCATTTGTTGTTCATTTAATATATTTAAATGGATACATCACACAATATTAAAATCTAGCCTATATTTGCAAGGGTATTCATGCCCCTTGATGTTTTTCCTATTTTGGTGAGTTACAATCTGGAATTATCACACATTTTTTGGGCAGTTTGTACCATCTCAATTACACAAAAAGCCTACCTTGTTGCGCAAAATAGTTTTGTTTTTTTAGTGACACATGTTGACTAAAAAACAAAACAAACAAAAAAACAAACCCAGAAACTAAGTGTTCTTAAGTATTCCCCACCCCCTCCCCAAAGTCAATATTTTGTAGAACCATCTTATGATGCAATTACAGGTGCAAGTCTCTTGAGCTACAGCACGTCTCTATTAGCTAGCCACTGGGCTGTTAGTGTCCGGTCACTGGTTTTCTGGCTGTGGATTTTTGCCCATTCTTTAAGGCAAAACTGGTCCAGCTCCTTCATTTTAGATGGATTGTACTGGCGCATAGCAGTCTTCAAGTCATGCCAGTATAGCTGCAGCAGTGTATGTTTAGGATCACTGCTGATGAAATGTATCCCTGCTGGCACCACCATGCTTCGCTGTAGAAATGGTGTTCTAGTGGTAATGGGAAGTACTGGATTTACACCACACCGTGTTTCCTATGATGGCCAAAAAGTTCAATTTTGGACTCATCTGACCAGAGGACCTTCTTCCATATGTCTGGGGAGTGTGACCCATTCTGTTTAGTGACCACATCTTATTTCAGAGTTTCATAATAAAAGCAGTGAATACATATGCACTCACAACTTTTCAATCTTTATTATTATTTTTTTTAAACAAGGTATTCTTTCATTTCATTTCAACAATGTGGACTATTTTGTTAGTCCTCTAAATAAAATCCAAATAAAAATCCATTTTAATTCTAGGTTGTAATTCAACAAAACAAGGGTGAATAATTTCGCATGGCACCGTAAATCCCCTTTCTGTTCCTGCTCTAGACCTACAGTATGCATAACTCAAAATATAATAAAGTTTTCTGTCAGTTACAGTATTTCACTATCTGCCTATAAACTCCACTTTTTAACTTGGGAATCAGGAATTACCACCAGTGCCTGAGGGAGTGCTGCTTTATTTCTCTACCAGCATTACTAGTCAGCTCACTCTGCACATATCAAGGCAGCACTGCTGTTTGATATGCTGAGTCTCCCCAGTCCCACCTGGCAGGTAAACCCTGTCTTTATCTGCTCTCTTCCTTTGCCTTTCACACGGTCACGCCTTTATTTCTTTATTTCTGCTCTGTTCCCAGAGGAAATCAGGTGTTAGGTAGCGGCCTGCAAGGTGCTTTCAGGTCTCGTTTCTTGAAAAAAAAAAAAAAAAAAATACACACATTGTGAGAGGAAAATATGAAAAATACCAATTAGAGTCGCTGATCCCTGAAGAAGAGGGCATCCATTCGAATCGTGATGCTTAAAATGTGCATGTTTGATACAGCTGGAATTCTTCTTCCATTGGTTTTGTTGCTGTTTTACATGCAAGTGTTCACTTGAGCAAATGGGGTTCTTTTTTGCAAGTGGTTCCTCTCTACTTATTTTTCTAAACCACTGCTCAGAGTAAGAAGACACAACATTTTAAATGACAAGTTGACAGGCAGCAGCTCTACGTTGACAAAACAACCAAATTGCCATGTTTTAGGGTCAAGTGAGAGAGTTCGAGAGAAATGTGCATTAACAGCTTGTCGAACCTTTCTTAATTCTACTTTTCGTGCACTTTATGGAAAACTGGGGTTCAGCCAGAAAGCAGGACTTTCAAAGAATGCTCCAATTAGTCCCAGGAACGAGGACAAGCAGCTTCATAGCACAACAGTGGCCTGCATGGTAGGTTATCCTCTGTCAGTCATTAAGCTATTTCACACTCTTGTTAACATCACGCTCTTGGCTTGATTACTGCCACCCAAAGCACGAGATCAATGCTGACATTGAGAGGATGGTGCAGTGGACGACGGAAATGGTTTGAAGTGTAATGGATCACATCCAAACTGCAGAAAGGAAACAAGAAAAATGAGGAAATTGAATCATTAAAACTCCCCTTGGTGGTGACATGTGCTGGTGTTTGTGCCAGCATCGTTGTGTCTGCATGTACTCTTTCATCTCCTTTTGGACCTTGTGTCTATGTGTGTGCACACTGAACCGGCTGTGAGGCCATGAATTAAAGAGGAGATTAATGAGTCAGGACATAGAGGCTCAGACTCCAATCTGTTCTCTGTCCCACTCTGGGGGCCGTTTCGCTCCACAAAACCCCATTCTGTCAGCAAACACATACACACGTACACACACATACGTACACACTGCTGAGACACAGCAGGAAGACCAAAGACTCAGTATTGTGTGTGCACGTCTGGCAGAGAGAGCACATGTTTAGGAAGGTGTAATGACAGAGAAGGAGAACAGAGAAAGGTAGGTGAAGCAAAGGTGACAGGGATTCTCTCCGACTGGATGTTTTCAGGAGTATAACCCTCCACCCTGTAGGCCATCACCCCACCCAGACACCTCACCGTGACCCCAAGACCTGCCATCTGTCTGCAAGAGAGAGAAACAGAAACAGGCAGAGAATGGGCCACAATGAAACATACAGAGACAGATAGGGAGTGAGACTGAGGAAGAAAGACAATTGAGAGGAAACTAGAACAAAAGAACAAGGGTGATACAGACTACGGGGGAAAAAAGCTGACGAAAACCACTGAAAACCGGGGAAACCGATGAGGAGAGAACTATGTGGAAACAGGAATAAGTGGTAGCAGAGAGGCTCAGTGACAGGCACCTGCCATAACTCACTGTACATTTACATTTTCACAAAATTTGATGACATGAAAGAAACTAATTCCCCAGAATCACTTCAGCAGCAGATAAATATCTATAGGCCATGCACAAGTCCTTTTTTATCCTCTCTTTCTATTGTCCCCACTCTCTTACTGCAGAGCCTCTGAAGATATCTTTGCTTTATTGCTTTACCCCCTTGGCCATTCAAACAAGCCCGTGACGAATAGAACAATGATGGCCTTGATGCTCTTTATCGTTTAGTCCTTGTGCTATATGAGACTGGCTGCTGCATTACCATGAAATACTCATCATCCCTCTTTATCCACCTCTCAGCTCTCCCACTTTAATACAGGCCATGAGTCTCATTAATTCCATGATATGCTTCATAATCTGATCACAGATATGAGTGTATGGAGAGAAACAGAGAGGTGAGGGGAGAGAAAAGACAGATACACAGAAAAAGACAGCGAGGGATGAAATTCAATCAGAGAGGAGAAGGATGCAGGCAGATGCTTAGGCTTTGCACTTGGCTGTGTGAAGAGAGAAAATACATGATAGAAAAATGAGAAAAAAAAATCACTCACAGGAGAAATGTGGGCTGGAGTGAAGAGGTACAGTAACAAATGAGGGGACAAGCAGACAAAAGGAGAGGGGCGAATGGGGAGGAAGACGGAAAGAGGGGGGAAAGACTTGCTTTTGACCTGATTTCACTGCTAAGCCTCGGAGAAGTGGAGCAGCACGTAGGCAAACACTCAGTTCCACAAACATACAGCTGTTCTGTTCATACAACATGTAAGTTGCACATATACTGCAGCAATGTAAACCACCCCCAAAACCAACCTCACCATACATGTAGTATAACCTGTTGACCTGTATACTGCATCCTCATCTAGCTGAGTCACCAGCCTCATCTTCCTCTCCATCTGCCTCTTCCTCTCTACCCTTATTTTAATGTTGCACTGCAGTAGAAATCTGGTGTGTACCAGTCTGGCAAAGCCCCACGCTCTACAGTGCGCAGGCAGTATAGACAGACACACACGCATCTATTACACATTTGGATATCTGCCCTGTATACATAAATAGCGTCTGGGTATGGAACACAGGGACGGCTCGCTGCTGTGATACCAGTGTGTGTTTCTAAATGAGAGGAAGAAAACAGATAAAGGGATTTAGATAGAGTCTAAATGCAGAAATGTAGTCATTAGAGACTGTACTGTGTCTCACTGCTGTGCATGTTATGCTCCAGAGCTGCAGGTCTTGTCTCTCACGATCAATTAATATTCAGATAGAAGCTGTAAATGCACACAGAGGAGATGTCGTCTAAAGGCCTGTTCTTTCAACTATTACTTATATAGAACTGATCCAATGAGTGGATATCAATTCACTGAGTGTGAGGCTGGTCCTCAGATTGCTTGTTTCTAAAGCTAAAATAACTGTTTCCAAACTACACAATTTTATTTCAGTAACTATCACAATAAACTGATTGCAAATGTTCACTCAGTTCTGTCCACATTGGATATTTGGTTGCATGCACATCTATGTCACCCTGTCTCTAATGTCCTTTGCATCAGTTGGCAACATCTAAAGAGAACAAAAGTCAAACTGGATGATCCTGCGGGAATATTACAGCCCAGTTTTCCTCGAATATGGCGAGTAGCTGCCTCGTGGAATCCCACAAAAAGTGTTTGATCCCTCTCCTTAAAGGCACAGCAGAGTCTATATACAAACAAGCAGGGCACATGCACACAAATTCTCAAACAGAACCAACACACCTAAAAACGTGACATGAACCTGATGTTCTTGTCATAAAGCCAGAGGCAACAATCATACAATCTGTTTGCTGCCATTTTCAAGCTGCGACTGATACACATTATGGAGTACAAACACACACACACACACACACACACACACGTGTCTGACGTCACAAATCATGCGTGAGCTTAAACACATGCATACAAAAACAATGGAGAACCGTCCATGGTTGAGCAGCTACATTCATATGAAAACATTCAAAGATCAATCTGCATAGAGACGCCCACCACACCGAGGCATTTACTGAGGGTGCCAGAACAAAAGTGCCCGCTACTGATCCAATGTGAAAAGGGTTTGCCAGAGCATTGTGTGTGTGTGTGTGTGTGTGTGTGTGTGGATCTTTTGTGTGTCAGAAGTTAAAGAATGAGACAATGATAAAGTCGCTTTTCGATTAGTGCATCATTTACAGCGATGGCTTTGTCTGTGAAATGACGACACACCTGTGGGCACAACTAAAAAGCCAGTAAAGCAAATTCATGTGTGTGTGTGTGTGTGTATGTGGCTACAAGTCCTTTGTTTGAGGTAGTCACATGACCGCGCCGCCCGTTCCCCTCTGGAGCGCGCCACCATACAATAAAACCCTCAAATGTATGAGACAACAACTTGTGCTGTGTGATTACAAACAAGCAAACGATCAGTTCGTGGAAACTTTGCTTGATGAGCAAAATGCTGCCCGTAAAAGAAAACCCAGAAAGCTCCAAAAAACATCTCTCCTAATTAGTCGCACGTGAGCCATTAGCAACAAAGGGAAGAGGAGGAGGACAGGGTAGAGAGATAAGAAGAGAGTAAAAGAAGGATGAAGGAGAAGATGAAGGGATGATGGCAGCTCCATGGGTGGGGATCAAGTCAGAGGGAACTTATAGCACTGATGACAAGGTGACAGGCAATGAGTGTGTTTTTGATCCACAAACTGACATACACAGGAAAAAGCATTGAAACACAGGTACACCGGGTTACCGGCGAGACTGACGAGGCATGTGATAGCATGTCTGCTCTGTAATATTTTTAGCCACTATACTGTTGAAGGGAAAGTGGAGATAGATGGATGTTGGGATGTAGAGAAAGCGATGAAAAGAAGGAAGGTCAAAGAAGGAGCTCAAAAATGATGAACAGAGCAGCAAGAGGGAGGAGGGCGGGAGGAACAGATCGAAAAAATAAGGGACAAAAATCAATTGGTGGCGGGAGAGGCGTGCACGTAGAAGAGATGGAAGGACATAGGAGAAAAGCAGGGAGTGATGTATAGAAGATGAAGGGTAGAGACTAGAGAGAGAGAGAAAGAGACAGAGGCGGGTGGGATAGATCCCAAGGGTGAGATTTCCTGCTCTTCTCCGATAGGGCAGTCTGACAGACGACTCTGTGGATCCAAGTGCCTATCCTATGTGCATGTTAATTACAGAAAGAGAAAGAGAGAGAGAGAGAGAGAGAGAGAGAGAGAGTAAATAACTCTGCCAAGGAGAGCGGCACAAAGGAAGCTCAGGTGTTTCTCTTGTCAAAACAAGTCAATGCACTTACCCTGCACAGGTCTTTAATTACAGCCTCATTGTCTAACCCACTTTACAGTATAGCACTCATTCATTATCGCACTTATAGAGAACCAAACTGTAATGTTTGTTACAATATTCTATATCTCAACCATGAAAATGCTGAACAAGCAATATGTCTGGATTTTAATATTTTCTGACTTCCTTTGCATATCTGTGGCTTTTGACACAAAAGCCAATTTAAAGATGTTGGTCATAACTACATAGTGTTTTTTATGTCCTGAAACAGCTGGATGGACACTGTAGTTTCTAGTAAACATCCCTTAAACAGGAGTAAACAGAGATTGTTTGGGGGACAATTTTAGCCTGGGAAAAAAAAACACATTTGGTGCTCTACTGAGAATTTCCAGCAGGAGGGTGACATATGTGGGACTGAGTCAATAAAAACTATAATGTGTATGTTCATGTCAATGAGGGACCATATCATCCAGTGCAACAGTCAGGCTCAGGTTCATTGTGTTTGTAAAGGTTTCTGGACAACAAAGGCGCTCAGTGGCACACAGAGATACAGTATATCAGACACGGCCACGTACACAAAATATTTGTTAACAGGATCAGTTCATTAGTGTTGGTCTTGTCATAGGAATTGTTGACCAAAAAATAAAAATAAAAAACAGAATACCACCAGTCGTGTCATTTCAGTGCTGATCGTAGCATAACAACAAAAACATATATAGCCACATCAGAGATGATTAAAACAAACTGGTTAAGAAAACTATGCAGCATAAACAGGCTTTCACATTTTTCTTGTAGTTAACTTTTCCTTGACCTTACAGAGACTGTTGACAGTACAAAGCAGAACTGGGCTAATGGTCTCTTTTCGCATCTTTTTCTAATGGAACCCCCCACGACCTCTGTCCAGCTCCAGCCAAGCTTTCCAGACTGCGGCAGCGTGGTTCTTCTAAATGACTTTAGCCTTTATTAGTCTGTCAGAGGGGGAAAAAAAAACATTGTTCCCCAAGTAGCAGGTCATGATATTATTCATCTATAATTGGTAATAACCCTGTACCCCCACCCTGAGGCAGCTCAATCTCCACTGAGTAATCACTGCCACCGCCTGCACTGGTGGAAACAGCATTATTAGGTCGAAGGCACTGTCTCTACCTCTGCTGTCTGCCAAACAGGTTTATTATCTGACAATATACGGCTTTACTCCTGTGCTTCTTTTAAAAGCACAGGCTGTGGAGGGAGAATCTGGCTCACATCCTAAACTACTATCAAATATTTTAGCATCTTGGACAGTGGAAGCTCCGAAATAAGCTCCAGTGGGAGAATTTAGACAGAGACTTTTTCAGTTTTTATGACACACCTTTTGCTTTTTAATTTGTAATGGCCAACTGATTTTAAGATCATAGTAATTGTTTTCAAAGCTTTGCATAGTCTTGCACAAAATTATACTGGGGACCTTTCGATTCCTTCTAAAACATTTTTTCTTAACTATCTCTTTTTTATTTAAATGATCTGTCGTGTGTGTGCTTATGGATGTGTACACATTTGCTTGTGTTTTATAGATGTATATTTATGGGGGTACAATACATGTGCCTGTGTTTTTATTTTGCTACTTGCTGTGTTTTATCTTTATGTTTTTGTGAAGAACTTTGTAACCATGTTTTGAAAAGTGCTATAGAAATAAAGTTTATTATTATACAACTCAGCTGTTTCACCACCTCCAAAGACTGTCTCGGGTGTGTTTATGTGCAGACATGTTTACAGAGACATAGCAGTGGTTAAAGAGAACAATAGCTTTGCAGTAGCATAACCTTCTCTTAAAACTTGTGTGGAGCTTAGACAACCAAAAATAATGTAAATCCCCAACTTTTGGGAAATAACCCTGAGCTCAAATTAACAAACTGTACCTAGTGCTGACAAGAGACTGCTTTACATCATACTTTCTATTGTGCCACCTAAAAGCAAACTGTCCTTATCCTCCCATCTCTGTCAAAACACATCCAAACAGATTTAAAAATTTGGGAAGCAACAATAAGATCATGAGACAGAGTGATGGCTAAGTGAAAGAGAAAGTGACCTTGCTGCTGCTAAGAGCAGACTAATATTTCATCAGCTAACACTAAGGGCACACCTGCCTCAGAGCTATACTCAGGTTCCCACATCTGCCAACGGCTCTGTGCTTCATCCCTGTGAGGAGGTGTCAAGGGAGGGATGGAAGGAAGAAAGAGGGAAATAAAAGACATAAAAAAAAAACAAAGTCTCTTGTGGGTGCGCCGAAAGACTGCTGCATTTCGGGGAACATGTAGGTTGGTTTTGAAGAGACAAACCACAAAAACAGAAATTAAAAAGATGTTACTGCAAAGAGGGGAAAAGAAACACAGTTATGAGAAGAAATGATAGAACTCTAACTGTAAACCCCCTAGAGTCTACACTGCTGCTCAGGACTACCCCTGTGGCAAGTGTGTCTACTTATAACTCACACATATCAAGCCAGAGCTCTCTTCCCAACAGCAAAATAAAAGTGAATTATACGAAAGTCAGTAGGGAAGGAAATGGCATCATGTGCTACAGAAAATATTTGTTGGCAGAAGTGAAACTATACCAGAGGATGTTTTCAGTATACCGATCCATTCAACATTTCAGATGAAGTAATTCATTTCTCTAAGACTAGGCTATACAGACATGCAAGCCACTAGAACCATAAGCAGCTACAGCATGTTAACCGATTTTGTTAGTCCAAATTGTTGATAAGCAAACCATGTTGTACAATTGAGTAAATGTCTTTGTGGGAGTGTGTGGGTGTCTACATCATTTTGGTCAAATGAGATCAACCACATGACAGATGTGTTATTTATATTGTGTTGACGACAGTGACGGTAAAAAATTTTATTAGTGGTCACGATGACAAATTAGATTGCTCTTTTAGACGAACCTCTTCATGTTTGATCTATTCTACGCTGAATGTGCCTTTAGATTTTTGGAGTTCTACAAACAACTGTTAAGGAGTTAGATCAAATAATAACTATAAAATGGAAATAATAATCAAAATAGCCTACGCAGCAAAGGGTCAGCACATCCAGGTACCCGACCTAGCCTGCCGTCCGACTTGCACTGCACCTGAACCCGATTCCTTTCCTTATAGGTGGTGGGTCCACAGGGCAGTTGCACCGTGTCATTGCTATGGGCTGTGCCCGGCCACCAAATGCCCGCCGGCGAGCTCCCCTCCCAGATTCGTCTCCAGCAGGGTTCCCCATTTTTGAGCGAGGTAGCACAACTCGAAGTTGCTACCTCCAGGACACCTTCCTTTGGATTGCCTTTCGGGCACGTCCAACTGATAGGACACCCCGGCGCAGGCCGAGAACATGCTGGAGATATTAAGTATGTCATCTGGCATGGGAATGCCCCGGAATCCTGCCAGAGGAGCTGGAACGTGTTGCCCGGGAGAGGGACATCTGGACTACCTTTTTGAACCTACTGCTACCATGACCCGACCTCAGATAAGCGGCAGAAAATGGATGATGTATGTATGGATGGATAATCAAAATAAATGATTATTTCATTAACTGACTGCATTTTCAGCTATACATAGCATCTGCTAATATGAATCAACAAAACTAAAGCCCCTTTCAGACATGGTACCTGTGAATTTGCGGGCTATACGTGATTGTGCTTTTTGGCATTCAGACAAAGAGCTACTGTAAAATTCCAAGCAAGCCTTTGTTCAAACATAGCAGGACTTTTTGACTAGGTCCAGCCAGGTAAAACTACAGTAATACAAAAGTGTCAACCTGCTGGTGGCACGAGACAAAAGGTCCAGGCATCAACATAATCATTAGGATTTCTCCTCTGGAGACAATGAATATTTGTACACAGCACTCAGTCCAATAGTGGTTGAGATATTTCAGTCTGTACCAAACTGGTGGACCAACAAACTGACAGTACAACATTGCCATCCTTGGAGCCAGGTAGCTAAAAACATCATCACCAGAAATGGGAGTGTGTGTATATCAAACCAAACCTCTGGTGCCACAACATTCCTTCAAAAAAAAATAAATAAACACTAACATCAGTACAGCGAAAGCTTTATTACCCTGTCACCTGTTTTTACAGTGCCCTCCTCCCTCACTCCCTGTCCTCTGTGTTATCGCCAGATTTCAGTCCAACATTGAAATAAATACAACTGGGCTCTGTACCACAAACAACAGTGAAACCATGGTCTGCAGAGCTAAATGTTCTTCTAGGTTCAGCCAATGGTACAGACACAGAGCGCATTAGGCCACGCCCACAACAGGGGGAGGGGTCATCTTGATTTCTCTGACTTTGTATGGAGTGAAGGCGCTTCTTTGATAATTCTGTCTTTTTACAAAAACCTTAAAAATGTCTACAAGCAGCTGTGTGGTAGGCTTCCCACAAGGCAAAGAACCAAGAGGTAGTTTTAAAATGTACCAAACAAAAACAACTTTTAAGAGGATAAACCCGAGGCATTAGCAGGAAGAACAGGAGTAGCCTGCTAACACACAGCTAACTTGTCCTATAATCGTTTTAGTCATCAACCATACCCTGACTATCGCTAATTTTCCTCCCTTGTGTTATGCCCTAGCAAGCTACTGCAGTTAGCTAAGGCTCCTGCAAACATAGCAAGACACCTGCCACACACACAGTGTAGAAATTCCTGCTTCCCCATTGTTTCTGCTAATGCCTCACATCTTATCCACTTTTGTCTTCTTATAGTTTCTGTTTTTGACAGCTTTTAAAACTTTAACTCTGGGTTCTTTGCCTCGTTGGTAGTGCATCCAAGCATAGAGTTGCTTTTAGGCATTTTTCTTTTTTTGTATAAAATTGTCAAAGAGAAACTTTCATCCAGTGCAAAGTCAATGAAGTACAAGTGGGTGGGTGTGGTTTTCAGAGTAGGATGCATGGTGCTCTGTCTCTATGTGAGTTACCACAGGATCAACCTTCAACCTGGTGTTATACAGGTTGCAGTGAATATAAACAGGCCCTCCCCTCACTCCAGCTCTCTTTCCTAACATCAAATGGTCAGCACAAAGGAAAAGAGCTGACCTTAACTGTCCTGGAAGGGTTCACTCTCACGTACACACTGGGACTGTCAGTACCAGGAAGGGCCACTTTCGAGCTGGCCCCACAGTAAAAAAAAAAAAAACAGCAGAGGCTTCATCTCTATGTAGGTGTCTTGGTGAAGAACATGATATAAGAGAGGACAGAGCAGGGGAAGAATAATGGACAAATAGTGAGAGAAACAAAAAAACAAAGCACAGAGCCAATCAACTGACCGGAGTAAAACAAAGGGCTATCTGTAAAAGCCCCGGACTTCATCCCACCCTGCGATGAGAGAACTTCGATCCCCAGGCAGGAAAGCTGCAGGGAGATACAAAGCCCTGATGTAGCCTGTTAAGCTCCCACTTCGATTCAGCCCACTGAGCTCCCTGCTGCTGATCAATTAGAGAACAGCTGAACCAGCTGCTGACCACACAAACATACTGTTTTTAAGCACAGATGCTTCTTATACCATGTGTGATGCCTTTTTTTCTAGACCGTTATATTTAATGTGATGTTTTTCTCCACCACTGTTCACAATTTGAAGGAAGCTGATACAGATCACATGTAGGCATGACTGCTTATCTGTGATTTGTATGAGCCAAGTCACAGCATTTATGATAAAATAAAACCTATGCTCTGGATTATTTTTTCCTTTGTGACGTACAGTTCACTACACAATGGTATCCTGTCACTGGAGGTTAGTCCAGGCAGGTAATCAAGCCTCACTGTTCAGAGACCAACTACATACAAGCAGTGTGCATAAATGGCTGCACTGTGGACAAAGGTAAAAAATATATATATATATATGAGCGGCCCAGGTTTCAACAGCATCACTGCTGGAGAACCACATCTGCACCACAACAGCACAAACAACCAATCATACTGACAACAGCCACTAGAATCCATACACACTACTAGAACACAACTGGAATTTTCCTTATTTTGCAGCTGGCTGCTGTTTTCATCTAACCAATCTCAGTTTACCACACCCACAGAAGTGATAAGTGTACTGGTATAAAATTGGACTAAACAAGCAAACATCAACACTGTGCCTACACACTGTTTTTTTCTGTGTATGTCTCTGTGTGCTCATGAGACTCACCCATCCTCCTTGGCCTTGGATCCAGGGCTGAATGTGGTTATCCAGGTAGACTGTCATCCACTCTACAATCCTACCCACCAGCGGACTCATCTCTTTCTCCACACACTCGACACACAACGCCCCGCCAAATGCAAAAAGCCCTATGATGCGGCCCCAGTTGACGCCGTCCCGGAACACTTCATCCATCACGCTCTCAAAGCTTTGGTAGGCCGTGGCTGGTGTGATATGCAGCTGGTGGTGCAGATCACTGAAAGCACGGGCATATCGCAGCTCAAACTCATTGGCTGAGTCCCGGAGGGCCTCTTTCACCGCATCCAGGTTTGCCGTTGATGGCAACTGTTGTTGCCTTAGCGGGGATGCTGGGGGGGTCCCGGGACTGGTGCCGTTAAAAGTCCCATTGGCGTGCGTTGCCTCCTCTCCATCAGTCCTGTTTGGAGACTCATTTAGTCCCAAGTGGCTGAGAGGATAGTTTTTCTGGGAGAGTTTATATGTTATGTAGAAAACCACCAGTTCTTTGTTTTGAGACATTTTGTTTAAATTTGCTTTGTCTTTTCACTCCGGTCTGTCTCTGCTCTAAGTCAAGCGTTGCTTTAAAGTGAATACACACAGTTCAGACCACCATGGTCAGCTGACATCCAGACGACACTTGGGTGGGGGGGGTGGGGGTGGGGG
>NW_018128201.1:166786-173243 GCF_001952655.1 Monopterus albus | reverse complement strand
CTACACAAGGCTGACAAATCAGCTCAGGCCCTGTAGAGAGACAACAATGAAAAGGTCAAAGTCTGGACAGCCAATAAGCATGATGTGATTATGTGTGCGTGTATGCACGTGAGAGGGAGGGGTGGTGAGCAGGGATGGCTGTAGACTTACAAATTAAATTTGGACAGGTGGGGTCAAAGTGCATCTCTCTAATTGGGCTGTTACATATGGAGCAGATGGCAATGATATTAATGAGACGATAGTAGAGCGTTTGCATGTGTGTGTGAGAGAGAAAGAACGGGAGACAAAGGGAGAGATGGTGTCAGGAAGGTGAGGTTTTGGTGAGGACAGATCAGAGGAACAGTTAAGCTGAAAGGTCCACACAGACAGCCACCATCTCCCAATCAGTGACCGCTGACCTCCAGTCCGAGCTTTTAAGCACCTTGTTTGTCTCAGCTCTAGGCTGTCACTCTTCTCTTACACACACACACACACACACACACACACACACATAGATTTGTGTACTGTCACACCTGGAGCATGTCCTTGAGTGTCCATAAAAAACGGACTTTTCTGTGACATTTCCAGCATCCAACAAGTTGGTTCATTATCTGTGTTGAATATTGGTCTAAAAGCATTAATATATGTTATCCTTCTGGCTGCACATCATTGCTTCAAATCTGGGTTTAATACTGCTATGACACTACTCAGCTTTACTATAAATGTGGGAACACATGATTCTTACATGCAACATTATAATATTCCTCTAGCCATATAATTAAATGTTGGCTGCCACTATTTGCCCTCTTAACCACAGGTTTTGCTCTTATTTTACCTGGTGGTAGAATGAGCTGTTGCATTGACATTTCAGTGACCAATTAAAGAAATACAATTAGGTTAAACTGTTCTGCTCACAATGTAATTGAAATTCCAGTGTACTAATGCAGTGAACTCTTAATGAACTCAAAGTCAGAAACTCTATTAGCAAGTGTATTTTACAATATCTTGACTAATTCTATGGTTTATCATTGATGTATGATACTACAGTTGTAACTTTGTGTTAAGTGACACACAAAGGGTGAATTTTAAGCATTCTGATGTGAAAGGGCCAAATGTGGGTTGAAGAAGTGTTTGATATCCTGTGTCAAACATATTTTGGTTATACTATTGATAATGGACACATAATTGCTTAACTAAAATTACCCTGGCTCAAACTGAAGAGTTTTGATGGTATCAATACATTTATATGCTGAAAAGATAGTCCTGAAAACAGAAGAAAATATCGATTATTAGTTATTGGCAGCTAATGTTCATTAACATCCACTGACCCTTTTTTTTATAATCTAGTGTTGAACCCCATGATGTAGGGATTCATGAATAGTTGGTGCACTGTTGCCTTTAATTAATCATTCGAAGGGAAACAGCTGGAGTGGAAATGATTAATCATTAAAAAAATTAAATCAACTATTTTGATAAACAATTAATAGTGAAAATCCTCAACTAATTCCAGCTTGTCCTTTGTGTGCACCTGTTGTCTTTCCCTGTTTTCTGTGATAAAAACCTGGATATCTTAGGGTTTTTATCTGTTACCAAACAAGCCATCACTTTGGGCTTTAGAAAACCATGGTGGGCAATTTTCACTATTTCTGTCATTGTCACAGAATAAATGATCGATCAATCATCTGAAAACTAATCCAAAGCCAAACTGCTATAAAATAATCACAAGTTACCACCCTAGGAACAACTATAGTTTTTCTTATAAAAACACACTAGGTGGACACCACTGCTAAAATGTATAGTTAAAAATAGGATTCAAATTTGTTACCTGCAGGCACTACACTGAGTTTCAGTGGGTATGAAACAAAAGACAGCATGTCTGACAAAGCCATTCCCTCGGCCTCTGCTGCCTGTCACTCTCCCTGTTTAGTGTATGCTTGCACACAAAAAGATGTGGGAGGAGCATGACAGGCTGATGACCCTAAACTGTCCACTGGTTATGATGTGAGAGCCTGACCTTTTCTAATAGCAATACTGACATTTAAGCTGATAAGAGGTTGGAACTAATAACCAATGTACCAGGCATTTGGAAGCCCATGCAAAGACCTAACTACTCTTCCTAACAGCACAAACAGAAGCCTGGTATAGGCTCTACTGGATCCTGGTCCACCATACGATTTGTTAGGTTTTTCTCTATATGTAAAGTACCTTGAGGTGATGTTTGTTGACTTGGTGCTATACAGATAAAACTTTACTGACTTTAAGAGTAAACTGTTGTAGTTTCCTTAAGCCCAAAAACTAACTTTTTACAAGCATGTGCTCAGCAGTAGATTTCCGCCATAATTGGATGTCAGAAACAGAAACTATTAGAGCAGATGCAGACCCACAAGGCAGCAGTGTTTACAATTGCCACATGGTGCCCAGCTCCCAACACGTGGCTGGGGTTTTAATAGCCCAGCGCTGATGTAAACAGCACACATAGCTCCTACAGAATACCAGCGAGTCGCAACGAAATGTAGCACCTGAGTGCAACATCTGTAATGACTATTGCTCACATATGAACCAGCGCAGACTGCGGTTTGGATTCATGTTTATTAGAACGGAATCTTGACTGGAACTTACACATAAACCAGTCGACGCTGCGTTCGCGATACTGCACTGCCTCCGTAGGCTGCGTGTGCCTGCATATCGTTGTACATTTCCACTTCACACATTAATTCACATCCTCAGTTCGACTGTCACCTCTGAAATGAGGGCTGTATAAAACACAAAGACTAACATAAGCGTCTTACCAGCTGTGCTGAATAAAAATCAAATGAAGTTATCCGCGGTCCGTTCCCAGTTTCCCACTATGTCCAAAATAAGGCTCGTGTCTCGCTGCGGCTCTGTGTGTACAAACGCTGTCAAAATCCAAGAATACGAGAGAGCCACTTACTGTTAAAGCGTGCATGTATGTGTGTGTGTGCATGTGCACGTAGCCTCCTACGTACCCCCTGCAATCTTTGCTTGCCCAACCCTCTGTTACGTAACACGAGGCTTTCAAAGGTATTTGAATATATTGCGAAGTATGGTGTCAACAATCCTCCTCCCCCGCCTACTCTCCTCAAAATCAATCTAATAATAAAACCTGAGGCAAATTATAGTGCCCTCTGTCCTGCACTACAACCTCCAAACAGTCTGAAGAACAGTTACAGAAACTGATCTAAATAATACACTTTAAATTTTCACTAATTATTTTAAGTAGCTACATTAACTAAACTATTTGGTTTTTAATTCCCATAAACAATTCATTAATTAAAATCATTCCTAATGGACTGATCCAATTAATGAAATGTCACTTAAGTTATACAAAAGAAATGAGGAGAGAATTTGTGGATTTGCAAGTCTTTAATAAATTCTGCAACAACAGCCAGATAAGAGATGCAATGCATAATCAAATGGTCCTGCTGGAAAATACTTTTAGAACTAATTTGCTTCTGTAGAATGAAAGAAAGCCTGTTCATGTCCCTACAAACACTATATTCCTATCAAAGTGACAAGTAGCTACACTTTAAAATCCTTGTAATTCCTATTTAGCAACATTTTCTTCTGTATCTGAAATGTGTTTGATGCTCAAACTTTTATCCATAATTTTAAGTCATTTAATTTTTAACAAACTGAGGGTAGTATAGTTGCTTTCTAAATTGTGATAATGTGTTACTATAAAAAGGCCAAAAAAGAACAATAGGAAAACTTTAATTCATAAGCAAAAATTTCTTAAAGCTAATAAAAATGATAACGTACTTTTAACTGTCCTCCAATACCAAATTTGGTCTTTGAAACCTATTAAAAACTGCACGAAAAAGGGGTATTTTGGAAACTCTTATTACTATTTATTGATGTAAACCCTGCTATAGTCATTTATCTTATTAATTCCTGCATTTTTTATTATATTATAGTGTTCTTTAAATAAAGACAGAAGATGAAAACATGAATTAAATAAATAACACAAATGCTGCACTTCCTTTCCCCAGCCTGTCAGTGCAGATCAGAGGAAATATGTTTCTTTTGGCTTTATTCAACAAACATTATTTCCTGCTTCTAATCAGAAGCACAAAAGGAAGCTAAATTTGTCCAAGAATTGGTAGGAGTCCCTGAAGGAAGCATAACCCATTCCCTTCTCCTGTCACAACCTGGGCTAAGACCTTTAATCACACCATATAAAAATTCCACTTTGCACAACACAGCCTGTTGTTTCCGCTAAAAAGACTTCCTCACACTGGGAAATCTACATTACTAAACTAATTTTTAAACAAAGCATTGTAGGCATACACAGCTCCACCTGTGCTAACGTTAAGTGGCTAGCTGAAGATGGCTGTCACTGTCATACAGCCTAGTCTTGGTGTAGTCACACATTCTCGGGACAGTAAAGCCAAGCAAGGCGTATTTAATGTGGAAAACTGGTTTAGTACAGTTTACAAATATACTCTGCATCAAGCAGAATGGCATTTTAACGGGAAAAGCCAGAAGAAAACAAAATTATTGTTAGATATTTTTCAAATCTGTCGACCTCCTTCCTCTATCTGTATTCAGTGGAAAATCCACCCTTTCTACCATAGCTTTTCACGTAATTTCACTAAAGTATAAACACGGGCATTTGTAATACATTCCGAGACTGACCAGAAGCCCTTACTTGTAGGGTGGTCTCCATTAAATCATGTCTGGTAGCTCGAAATCCAAACACCGGTGCGTGCTGGAATATTCCTATCCGTCGTTGCTAGCCTGCTTGGCTAACAACGGCGGAGCTCACCTAGCCCAGCTACTGGCTACCGCAGATCCGCCCACAGCTACGTTCCCTACGTAACTTCACCATACGAGCCTGAATGTTCAGTCCAGCTTCATCCAGCGTGGAGACTGCAGTGAATGCATTACTGGGAAAATGTTGCTAGTTTTCTCACAGGAGAATGTTAGCCAGCTAGCAGGAAACAAGAGTCCCTGCGAACTTTAAACTAGCTACTTGTTCGGCTAATGTTAGTGCTAACTGTCTAACTAAACGTGAGCTAGCTTATTGGTGTTGGTTGGAACCTCGCTGGTACCCCATCATCAATTATTTAGGTTGACAGTCGAGTGTAACTGTCACGTTCCTCTTTGTTTGCCTATCTATTTACTGGTTTGCGGATTAATGTCATGGCATTTTCTTAAGAGAGGTCCATGTAGCAGCTGTCAGATATCTTTCCATTTTAGTTGCCCAGACAAAGGATGCGAGAGGTCGCCATAGTAACCTTTGTTACCCCAAATCTAGCGCGGTTCATGCCGAGTACTAGTTTGAGCACAGTGCCACCCTGTGGGTATGTTTATACCCTTTATATCTTTATACACGGCCTGTCGAACGTTTTAGGACACCCACATTTTTGCCGTTTTTATTGACATGTAAACAGTTCAGGCATAGTCAAAAAGCCTTAACGCCGAGAAGCAAAAACAGCTGGAGATGTACGTGAATTTAATATAAAACAGATCTTTTTCAGATTATCAAGTAACAGGTTAACTTACATACTTTCTGCACCAGTGAAAGTAAATTAAAGCCTTGAAAATTAATGCAGAAAGTTCCTACAGGTGTCCCGACTTTTGTCGATGACTTACAACAAATAATTTCTGTACAAAAGCAGGGCGGTAAAAGTCTGTAACTCCAAAGCATAATTTGGGAAAAGGCCATTAATAAAGGAAGTCAGAGTTTCATCCTATAGCACAGCGATGACCCAAAACATCTCCACGCTGACCAACCTTTGTGTGTAAGAGAAAACAAGAGAGTTGGCTTCAAATGATGGAATGGCAGCACAGTGTCCAGACTTTCCAGATGAAGAGTGAATGCAAAGCAAACTACAAGTGCAACACATCTGTGGGAACATCTGTAACAGTGCTGTCTATCCCAATAGTAGTTGATTTCAGTAACAGAAAGACTGACACAGGTGTGTTCATCTGTTGGATCACACCAATAACAATTGGAAGAACTGAAGTGATCAATCTTTTGACTGATAATGGAGAAACATTGGAAATCCCTCTATACGTTCAACTCTCACCACTAAATTGCTTATTTTAAACATAATTATAAGAATCATTCAAGCAAACATACCAGACTAAAACCACACATTTTGGCTTGCTATAGCAGGAAAAGTACAAATGTAACTGATAACACTGATGACTTACAGTAGTTGCCCCAGGTAAGCTACAGTATACCAGCCATAATGCACATTGCCCTGGAACCGGAAAATTGTGATTGCAGCAATTATGAATGCTAATTTGTGCCACTGTGTGTGTGTGTGTGTGACAAGACAAAATGTTTACCAAAACAAAACACTTTAAAATGGAATCTGTAGTCACTGAAGTGGATCAGAATTCATGTTTATTGATTACTTCACCAAATGCTTGGATTACATCACAATATTATGTATAGAACAGTGTAACAGTTTCATTTCTATTTATCTTACATTGAAAACTTTACAGT
>NW_018128201.1:164168-166673 GCF_001952655.1 Monopterus albus | reverse complement strand
CTTTAGGGAAGAAAATTAGACATCCATAGTTGCAAGGGAAGGAATGCTTCTCAAAAATATTTTAATGCACATTAAATAATTACATACATCCTTCTTAAAAAGGCATGGAATAAAGTACGAACGATCCAGGATGCAGAGACTGTAGTATCTCTAGATGAGAGTTTTGGTTTCGCTCAGTTTCTGAACCCAATTGTGGTTGAACTGTTGAATGCGACACAATACTGTTGGGTATTCTGACCATCTAAAGTAAGCTGGTACACTGGATGGTGCCAATACATGAGCAAACTGCCAACAAGAGACACACAAAAGAGCGTTGAAAAATCGACAACCGGTGTGTCACATTAGAGAGCCAACTGATGGACTGGTGGGAGGTTTTATGAGCCAGCTGCATTTCTAAAGCCAGGACGAAGTCCTCACCTGGACACAAAGGAATGCACGACAGAGGGAAGTAACCAGTCTTTCAACCAACCTTTCACTGTAAACCACCAAATTAAAGAAAGTGATAAAAATAAGTAAAATCTCATCAACAGGCTACAATGATAAAGATGATAGGACGGCTGCATCACAGAGATCAGAGATGTCCAAATGAAAATGCATACAACCTTTCATAGTGTTGTAAGATATGCAGATTGTTGTCAACTGCAGCTGAGAGTTTCAGTCAATGGCAATAGCCTGCTACTGAATAATAGGGAACAAACAATGTGATAAACAATGTTTTGGGATGGCCAGTGGTACAAGGGTTCAGATATTACAACTAACAGGCACAGGTGGCTGAAAGATTTTCACAAAGGTTCTTCAAATTTAGCGGCCGTTCACTTACTCTCAACATGTGGTGTACCATTTTGTTAAGTATTCAGAAAAACAACAAATCAAACCAGTGAAATCAAATACAGGGTTTGAAACTATCAATAAATTATTTCTTTACAGTTCTATTCTAGCTATCAGTTTGAGATGAGTCAGGGGGATGACGAAGTCAGCAGACAGTGCTGGTCACAGTGCTGTTCATCCCCAAGAGGATGTAGGGAGGAAGGACTGGGTAATGACTTTCCTACCGGCTGAGTGCAGTAGAAAAGCTGAACACTTTAATGCAGTCCTGAACTGAGAGAGAAGCTATAGTCTTTGTCTGCTTCCTCATGACACTGTAGCCTTTCTGCAATTTATCTAAAAGAGCAGGAAAGTCTCTTATGTGTTTAGTTCTAATGAAACTGGCCTGGACACAAATGAAGGTACCCTTGATGTAATATTTTGTTGCACAACATTCTGGGGCATTTACTGCAATCAAGCGATTTCTGTAACTCCCAATGAGACTTCTGCACCTGTCAACAGGTATTTTGGCCCACTCCTCGTGAGCCAGCTGCTCCAGCTGTCTCAGGTTTGAAGGGTGCCTTCTCCAGACTACATGTTTCAGCTCTTTCCACAGATGTTCAATAGGATTTAGACCAGGGCTCATAGAAGGCCACTTCAGAACAGTTTTTGTTTTTAGCCATTCTTCAGATATTACAACTAACAGGCACAGGTGGCTGAAAGATTTTCACAAAGGTTCTTCAAATTTAGCGGCCGTTCACTTACTCTCAACATGTGGTGTACCATTTTGTTAAGTATTCAGAAAAACAACAAATCAAACCAGTGAAATCAAATACAGGGTTTGAAACTATCAATAAATTATTTCTTTACAGTTCTATTCTAGCTATCAGTTTGAGATGAGTCAGGGGGATGACGAAGTCAGCAGACAGTGCTGGTCACAGTGCTGTTCATCCCCAAGAGGATGTAGGGAGGAAGGACTGGGTAATGACTTTCCTACCGGCTGAGTGCAGTAGAAAAGCTGAACACTTTAATGCAGTCCTGAACTGAGAGAGAAGCTATAGTCTTTGTCTGCTTCCTCATGACACTGTAGCCTTTCTGCAATTTATCTAAAAGAGCAGGAAAGTCTCTTATGTGTTTAGTTCACATGGGATCTCTGTTTACCCATCTGTCCCTCCACCTGTCCCATCCACCAATTCTAGGATGCAGGAGTCCGGACAAGTGCCCCCTCAGGAACAGAGATGTGGAAGACGGAACCTATGCGCAGGAAGAAACGCCTCAGGATGGCCCGCAGCTCGGGGATCAGGTCAAACTGCATCATTTCACACAGCTGGGGGTAGAAGCAGGAAGCGTGGGGTTTTAACTGGAAAAGGAGAAGAAGGTGAGAAAATATCAATTAGCACCTTGATTCAGTCAAATGACACACATCCTGTAATTGACCTGCGACTGAGACCAAGTGTTCTGACAATGGGCAGCACATTTCACTCCAGAATACCTTGATAGTATTGAGATTTCATTGTACCCTGCCTGCCAACCTTGAAGAAAGTCTTGGAGCACCACCTTACTAGGAGGAGGGGCTTATGCCACTATGCTTATAATTATTAGCTTGTAGTTCCCTGATGACAAATGTCAATGTCAATACTGCAGACTGTGCAGAATGCATAGCGAGGAAGTCTGGAGATGTGGAGGTGTTGCTCTCCCAGG
>NW_018128201.1:141369-164111 GCF_001952655.1 Monopterus albus | reverse complement strand
ACCAAAATGCTCATTGCTATTACAGGTTCGGCTGCATTAATCAATATTATAAATAAAATGAAAATCACGTTTAACCATCTGCGACACACAGACAATATAATTTACTTTTCCAACTTAAACGACTGGTGAACAAGCAAGATAGTCTGCAAATTTCTCCCAGAGGCTTTGTGGCTGGTCAACATACATTTTAGCAA
The DNA here is from genome assembly GCF_001952655.1 of Monopterus albus. Lineage (NCBI taxonomy): Eukaryota > Metazoa > Chordata > Actinopteri > Synbranchiformes > Synbranchidae > Monopterus > Monopterus albus. The sequence goes on along the minus strand of NW_018128201.1, from coordinate 163,917 downwards.
ATTCCAGTCTCGCCTTTTTATGATTTGCTTTCAACCCATTGCTTTTGAATTGTGGTTCAACAGAAGCATTTTAAAAAACAAACTAATGAAAGTGGCCTGGAGGGGTCTCTTCAATTTGTCATCAATTTTCCTCTTGTGGCCACGTCCAGGGAGGTTGGATACAGCCCCGTGGACCTTAAACTTCTGAATAATATGTGCAACTGTAGTCACAGGAATATCAAGCTGCTTGGAGATGGTCGCATAGCTTTTACCTTTAACATGTTTGTCTATAATTTTCTTTCTAATCTCCTGAGACAACTTTCTCCTTAGCCTTCTGTGTTCCATGTTCAGTGTGATACACACCATGATGCCAAACAGCACAGTGACTTTTCAAACTCTAAATAGGCAGACTGACTGATTACAAGTTTGAAAACACCTGTGATGCTAATTCCAGGACACACTTTAGTTTAACATGTCTCTGTGGTCAAATTATTTTCAATCCTTTCTAGGGGTACCATTTTTGTCCAGGCCAGTTTCATTAGTTTGTTTTTTAAAATTCTTCTGTTGAACCACAATTCAAAAGCAATGACTGATTTTCATTTGTTAATTTTCAGTAAATTTTTATTTATTATTACTTTTATCAGTTTCATGTTATTTCAGTGACCATTGTGAGTTTCTCTTTCTTTAATGGAAGGGTACTAATAATTTTGTCCACATCTGTACATTAGGCTAAGGGCAACTCATTTCACAGTCCCAACTTTCAACATTCTCCCAGACCATTTATTTATTTTTAAAGGAGTTCAAAGAACAGCCCTCACTTTAGGAACCATCGAACTGGGGTGAGGAGGGGGAACGAGATGGATAAAATCAAAATCTAGACTGTTTCTGTCAATTTGTGGAGGCCTTACTGTCTCCTGAACTTACATTATGCAGTTGTCAGTAATCCCTGGGTAACAAATCTGGCCATATGTGGTCAAACTCTTCTTCTTCCACTTTTTTCTTTTTGGCAGGACGATCCCTGTCTGTTGGGTTAGACTTTAGTACTGCACAAGTAGTTGAACCTACAGCCGGTTGGTCAAACTCACAAAGTGTCACCAGCTTTTTGTGCACTTTACAGTGACAAATCATACCACTGTACTTTGATATCAAAACGTATACAGGTTGGCTGTTTCTAATCTCTGCTAGATATCTGCCAAAAGATGTAAGCAGTGTATCTGAACATATTAAAATTATATACAACACAAAAAGAAAATTGGGGTTGTTCTTGGATGTGTGGGTCCAGCTGTGAGGCAACAATGTTCACAGCACAGAGTTCAATTCATGTGTCCAGACTCCAGACGAAAATACATTCACACAAATAAACTGAATTTGTAGCACTAAGACTTATTTTAACTTTCCCAAAATTTACAGCAGGCCTGATGCAGTGGTTTATGTCATATTGGCACTTTGTTCTAAAATGGTCTGGTTCTAAACTGATGCAGTGGTTTATGTCATATTGGCGCTTTGTTCTAAAATGGTCTGCGTGAGTCCAACATTTCCTACTGCTCCAAGCTGCAAATTGAGTTGTTTTCGAACTGAAAGCTGCTATAGCTTTGGCCCAGAATGCCCTGGAAAGAAACCCTGAGTCATAGGCTGCCATGAATCATCCACTCACACTGAGTGCATGAGTCATATGTGACAGCTCACAAAAGTGATTCTAATCACAAATATAGTTAATAGAAAAGGGTACAGTGTATATTATTGATCAGTCATTTTTAAATAATGGACATTTTATCTCTCCATGGTATTTATGCCTTAACTCAAACCCTTAGTCTTTATTCATCTGTAGCATACTTCCAACTAATGTCTGCTGTCTGTGTGTGTGTGTTTGTGCATGTGTGTTCCTGCCTTGTCATCGGGCAGCCGTAGCGTCCTGGTGAGCAGCAGCATGAGCAGGCTGTTCCAAGCCTCTCTGTGGCTCTCTGAGGTCAGACTGATGAAGTAAGCCAGAGCTTCACTACACACTCTGAGGTCTGACATAACACACACACACACACACACACAGGATTATGACCAACACAACAATGACGTATTGCCAATACAGAACAGACAGAAGTATCAGTGCTGCTACAGTACACTTATTATTATTGTACAAGTGCACACTGAGTCTACAGTCCTGAACACCATAATGCTTAACACTACACATACGTATTCTCGATGAGTCAACGGCTCCAGAGCACCTGCTCAGTGACAAACACAACAACGGGCATCAAACTCTAGAGATATATTCTACAAAATCCACACACAGTGTAAATATATAATGAGGTATGAGACATGCATCACAGCTCACTTGGCACAGAACAACCACCAGTACTGCACTTTCTGTAAATGATACAGTGGGTTCTTATTTTTGAAAGGTTTAACATTTAACCAGGCAGTAACACTGTGGGGCAGTGGAGATGAGTAACTGTGTTAACATTACAATCAACTACATTTTTTACAATGTATAATTTGTAAAAATATTCATTTGAAAGTGACAAGTCATCATATTCTACAGTTTTCTTAGCATCAACAAATGCCATAAAAAAACCTCCAAAACTGACAAAGAACAGATCCTAACAATTTTTGCCTTCAGTAGGAATAAAGGCTTGTGTTTGGAAGAACTATAAAATGACAATCTGTTGCTGGTTTGGGTGTTTTTATGGGATATGCAGAAAATAAAAACATCATATGATGTGTTGTACTTACAGTAGCAGGCGTGTCTGGATGTCAGGCCACGAGTCCTGCAGCTGAGGGTCAGAGTACATCCTGAACAAGATCCTCAGGCTGCAGGCAAGACTGCTGGTTTCCTGCTTTAACAAGTTGGGCTTGGATTTCCCTTTAAATCCTGATGGAAAAGACAAGAGATGATCGTATTTCCTGCCACCTCTCGACTGTTAACCTTATAATAAAAGGCAAAAAAGGCAAGAGAGGAAGGGTCACATGTGCAGAGACAGGTTTAGCTTATTAACAAGATGTCTGCAGGTTTCTAGTTAAACCTTTTCAGCGTTGTAAGGCAATTCTGAAACACGTGACCAGATTATCCTCTGTGACTTGAGCTGAATATTCATAGTACACTGACAAAGAAAACACAAGTTGGATTATAGACCTTTGAAGGAGGGTAAACAATGTGTTTTAAGATTTTTGAAGGCCAGGCCTTTCGTGACACTCATTTTAGCAAATGACCTAACCTGGACATATTTCTAAACTCTTCTGTTTCACATAGAACAAGTGCAAAACAAGAGGGATGTAATTTTATTCACCTGCTCTCCAGAGAGCTGTCCTTTGTTCGTTGTTGGAGTTGAAGTCCTTGGCGAAGGTGTGTGATTCCAGCAGACAGTCAAGCAGCTTGAAGAGGTGTGCAGACGTCATGTATCTGTACATACCCTGATCTGGCTCGCCAACCTCAGTCTCTGGCTCTTCCAGGGCATCTCGCTATAGGGAGGGCAGTTTTACAGTATATCTGACACCAACAGAGCTATTCTTCTAGGATTTTCCATAGACCTGATCTAAAATTTTATCAAAGCATCATCACCTCCCTATATAATTTAGATAAGAGAGCACTAACTCAAAGAAGGCAAAGAGCTATATAATCAAACAACCCCCCGTCTTTGTTCCTCTTTTTCACAATGTTTAAATTAAACCTGACAGTAGCTGTTGTGATCTACCTGTGCAGCAGCCATGTTCTCGGCATCCTCCTTCTTACTGGTTGCTGGATAGAAGACAATGTTGTCTACAGTCTGGATTAGTTCAAGCTGTACCACGCATTTAATCAGCAGCCCTGCAAACAGCTTCTGGTCGGAAACTCCTGTAGGACACAAAATACACAGGGTGTAGAGATGTGAGCACGAGTATAAAAAACAAAAGTGGTAATCCAAATTTACAGTGATAAAGATGTGATATAATACAGTTCAAATGATTGTTTTTGCCAGACTTGCATGTTGAATTTGAAGACACACTAGACACAAGTGTGTTGTGTACTCACTAGCGTTGGGCCTGCCCTTCCAGGTGTCATCACTGGAAATCTGACTGTGGCCTCTCTCAGAAAGAGCTCTGTCATGGCTGCTCTGGGACTGACTGTCAAAATCAGCATCCTGAAGATGTACAGCAACATAAAAACATTCACAGTGACACAGGAAATGTAACAGTCCTTTCAGTGGCTGCTGTTGTACATAGGTACTGTGTAGTCAGTGAGTGAATCTAATTCTTTTCTTACAAAATGCTTGCCATCAGCATTTTCTTCATCCTGTCCAGCTGGTCGCCAAGTCAACAAGCTGAAAAGCAAAAAGAACAGAAGATTGGGAATCAGGTGGTTTAACTTCTCCTATCACGGAACTACAACAGCAACTTTAATGCAATAGCTTAAATTTTCTATCGTGTTAAAAATCTGTTAAATGTACCCACAATAACAGAATTTAAAGACATTATTCCCATTTTTGAGCTGACGTGAGGGCTGGTGTTCTGGAAGATCTCCAGCATACAGGAGCAGGTGATGTTCCAGACCTCGGGGCTGAACTTCACCCCGTTCAGAATCACCAGGTTCTCCAAACAGTTGGTTCCTGACCGAGCCAGCTGCTCATTGTCTGTAGAAGAAAGATTATGACTGACAAAACACAACTGCTATAAACACAAGGGGTGCTTGTTACTACCAAGGTGACACAAAGCACTAGCATTATACAAAGCCCAAATTTCTCCCAAAATAAAACTATATTAATTCAACAAAAAAGTTAAATAATGACCATGTTGGGTGGCTAATGTTAACAAAAAAATGCATTAGCTTTAGATGCCAACACATCCTGAAGGAAGACCACCACATCTGAATTATATCTGAGCTCTTAGGCTGCTTTCAACCCTCTGCACCTCAGAAAGCCAAACTGATGTTATCCCACTCTCTGTGTGCAAAACCTCTTTAGTCTGGCAGCCACTGTTTCAGACTTCTGGCTGCCGAGAGCTCCTCCATGGCTGACTGTAGGAAATGACTACCTGTGGTTGGAAAATGTCTCTTATGACCTTGGCTAGATGGCAGGAGGGGGTGATTTACAGACCTACTTTGATAACACAGGGTAGAGAAGCTGGAATAACAACAGAAGGGCTGCAGAGGGCAGATTGTCATGGAGGGCAGTAGGATAGCAGCCAGACACCAGTCTCCTGTCCCATTTTCACTGGATTTATCAAGCAATATGGAAAAGCTTAGTTAATGCACTTTTAACTTTAAAATTGATGAGCATGTGCTCCTCAGTAGTTTCAGAGCTGGCCCATATAACTCATTCAGTTACAGTGATATTAATGGTTTATTCAGTACCTTTCGGTTCAAAATATAACAAAACAGCTGGTAACCAGACAAACCATTTTACTATGTTTGCAGTAACTCTGCGACAGTTAACTAAAATTCTAATGTATGATCTGGTAGCTCTGTGAAATGTATCGTTCAGTTAACGTATGAGTATGTACACCATCTTTAACTATTTAAACACTTAGTTAATAATGGTGAAACAAATTGTGCCAACTTTAAAATGTTCTATTATTTTGAGATATTGGAGGGAAGGTGTTTTTCCTTTTACTTTGTCCTGTACACATGTCCCTACATACAAAGTAACTGATGAGCACAGCAACAAAATATCTAGTTCGCAATATCCGAAATAGCATAGTAAGTGTTACGTCTCTGCCTAATTTCATTATTTGCTCTTTGTGTGGAGAGATGAGTATTATGAGTGTTGTGCTTTTAGAGGAACCTGCACACCCACCTTGCCTGACACACCACTGTAGCTGTATGAAAATGTCAGCCAGCAGGATTTCACTAAGAGGCTCATAAAACTGGGTGAACACGTCACAGATGGCATACAATGCATGGTTACATGTTGTCGTCATCCACTCAGTTTTCTAGAAGCGGATAAGACACAAACATGAGCAAATGGAGGCAAGATTTTTTGTAAATCCCTTTGATTCTGTATGTGTACACAAGTTAACCTCCTGCCTCCCCAAATGACAGAAGAGAAAATATCCTTGACCTCTGTCTGCTGCTCAGGGAGCTTCATGTTGTCAAAGATGCGAAAGACGATTCTGAAGAGGTCGTGCCACCAATGCTTCTCGAAGGTGTGGCCATAACTCTTCATGATCTCAAACATTACTGTGAGACCCCTGTCAGAAGCAAAGAAACGGTTCAGGCATCAGTCGTGTTGCATGACGCCTCAGCAAGAACAAAGCAGGCACAATGTGGGATCACAGTACAACAATACTGCATGAGGGCGATGCTTTAATCCTGCCTCCTTTATCAATTTTAACATATATCACGCTACATTTTAGACTATTTTATCAGACTTTATCCCTGAGTAAATATTAATAATACTGTTAAGAGTTTAGCTGCAGGTCAGGTATATACAGTTGAAGTCTACATACACCTTAGCTCTGAAGAGCAGTCTCTGTAAATGATCGTTCATGTTCTGTCACTTGTGTAGGTGTGTGTTTAAGGATGTATTAAGGAGAACCGTGCTTAATAAAGCCATTCACCAGGGAGTGCGCCTCATAAAACCTTCGTGGGTCATATACTGTAAGTTGGCAGAATGTGCTAGAATTTAAGGTTACTCGCTTTTTAACACTGCTTGCCAACTGTTTGTTAGTGAATTTCTGTTCGCTACATCTATGCTCTATTTTTAGCTCAGAATGTGCATCAGTCAAGCTAACAGTGCTACAATAAAGTTTCCTTTAGTTTCACTGGATAAGCAGATTGAAGGATGTGATATTTGGCTTTGAGAAACCTCAAAGGCTGTAAAAAGTTATATGTGGTGGTGAAATGTACTGTGCTTTCTCTGCTATTTGAAATAATGCATATAATAGTTGCACCAGTTAGAGTAATGAAGAGAATTTAAATGTCAAACAAAGAGTACTGAACTTGAAAGTAGGCCTTAAAATACTATATCAACAGGTATACCTGCTACTGACTCAGATGATGTAAGTTAGCCAATCAGAAGCTTCTAAAGCCATGATGTCATTTTAAAAGTGAAACAGTCTATCTGTAAACAGCTGCTGGGAAAATTACTGTCGTGCATAAAGTACACGTTCTGACCTACTTGCCAGAATGAGAATTTGTTAACATGACATCTGTGGATTGGTTTATAAAATCAGTTTCAGTAACTTCAGCCTAAGTGTATGTAAACTTCTGACTTCAACTATAAATGCCAAAACACCAGATTACTGCTGTGGTTGAGCGTACTAGAAACTAGTATATGTAAAACACTAGGTATAGTCAAAATTCATAGGCATGTTGGATTTAAATGCTTTCATTGTGTGGAGGCCAAACTTTGGAACTACTTATCAGATCATTTGAGATACTCAGAATCTTTTACAGTTTTTAAAAAACAAATTTTAGCTAAAATTTAGTGAAGTGCAACTCTAAATTGCTGGAGTACCCCTTTTAAGATCTAGTCAGTGCTGAACTGATTTTTCTACCTGGTCCGGACATCTAGCTTGCAGCGATTGATGATACAAGACAGCTCAAACAGAATGGGAAACCAGCCTCGAACCCACACCCGATCACCAGGGGCCACGTTCATGTCATCACTGGTGTACTCCCTCAGAGCCTGGACAGAGACACACCAGGACAGGATGGCATATACTCTAATATTACATCATTATTTTTCTGGAAAAAAAACAAAAACAAAACACAGAGTGCACTAACATGTATTGCCGCACCTACCTGTGGCCTTTCTGAGATGTATTTAGCACAGTGTCGTATGAGCCTGATAGCCTCCATGCTGGTGTCAGGAAACGCTGCATTGCACACAAACTCTGACAGGCACTTCACTGCATCCTGGAATGAGTCAATAGCAGCTGCAAAGTGCTGCTGGAAAGTGTTCACTGAGGGAAGAGTGATGAAGTGAAACAAAGAAAGTATAAATTTACAAGTTGCTGATTTGATTCACTGTTGGCTCAGGAGATCTAAATCAACACTTTTAAAACAGGACAGAGGATCTGTCTCACTGTCAGATGAGCAGTTTGACTTACAACTGTGGCCTGGCTTTTATCACCTGAGCCGAAATGGTCTGCAATAGGAAACAGCTGCAGGTATACTCACTGACAATGTACCCAGTGGTCTGGAAGGCCAGCTCCACTATAGTCTCATCATGGTCAGACGCTGCCTGGTGAAAAACTGAGAAGATGTTCTTCCAACCTGAACGGATGTTGGCTGCTTGGGAATTTACCATCTGAGCCACACACCTGATCACCATGTCTTTGATAGTGGGGGACCTGTTCACATGGTGGAGAACATCAAATACACAATCCACTTTAGTGTATACAACATTTAAGATTTTACTGGAAAACACACTATGCTGTTGCAACACTATGTTCCCTCATATGTCTAGTACTAACCCATTTGTGCCCCACTATTTCTAACCATTCTTACTTCTGCAACCCTTTAACAATATCCACGGGCCACTTACGTACTAAGTCTCACCCCACCCACCCATATCACAATGTCGTGTACCTGTTCCTCTTCATGATGTGCTCAAACGGCCTGAGGAAGTCTTTCTGAAAGCGGAAATTTGCAAGCTCTCCTTTCTCCAAGAACTTCATGGAGAGCTGTCTCAGTGAGTCTACAGCAAAAATGGCTACATCTTCATTGGGGTTACAGCCCACCTAGAGGAGACACAACAGGCAATAATGGAGCTCAGCTATGCATTAAATTCACTGAGACAGACTAGACAGCTTCTGTACTGTTTTCTCATCTTTAAACCTGTTTAGTTTAATTTGTTTGGCCAAGTGGGGGCAATAAAAGAAGCTGTAAACACAACACTGACATCTAACCAAGCTTAACCAAGCTTGTAAATAGCTGATGTATGGCCAATGTATTGGCTAACAGTTAGTAATTTAAACATTTGGGGCTGTGACTCTGACCACCCGGTGAAGGTGCGTCCAAGCTCATACTGTAGCATGCAGGTTTATCCCAACTTCTTAGCTGAAAACAACTAAATGCACATTTGATTCATGGATATGAAGGAAATTTCCTGGAAGAACATAATTACATTTTTCTCCACAGCTAAGGTCAAGAGCAGCCATGTGGTGGGCCATGGAGTAATACTGCAAAGGGTTAGATTAAAATTATCTATTATAATTTATTTATTTTTTATTTTATAATTTACAAAGCTAGGTATTTACTAAATGTGTCAATAATTCAGATAAATAAAAAAGTCCTATTAAAATGCACAATTTCAATGACCAGTTAGGTTTGAATATCACAAGACTCTTCAGGAAGTCAAAAACATGCTTTACCGCTGTTAGCTAGCCAACCAGCCAACATGTCCTTGTATGCAGTGACACAGAATGGATCAGTTTTTGAAATGAAAAATTGATCCTTCGATCCACTGACCTTATTGAAGTGGTCTCCTATGACCTGCCAAATTCGAGACCACTGCAGCCTTATGCGGTTCATGTTGTAGTAGGAGATTTCCACAATCTTCTGCAAGCTGAACATCCTGGGCTGGTGAGCAGAGGCCAGCTCATCCATGGACACCGCACACAGCCACCGCACAAAATCCACTGGGAACAATTACACAGCAATGCTCAGTGAATAACCTGTCTCACTATGTAACATACACACACAGAGATGAGTGAAAGCTACACTAACAATCACACACTCACCTATTGCATTTCCATCTAGTCTGGTGGAACCAGTGAAGATCCTGCAAATATCAGAAGCAGCTTTAGTATTTTTAGGGAACAGAGACCTTAATTCCTCATAAAGGACAGATAGAGATAAGGCATTTATTATGTTATTAATGTGCAGTACCTGAACACCTTCATGAATATGTTATCTCACCTGTCCACAGCTACCACCACACTCTGAGAGCTGGTCTCTCCTACTGACTCCTGGATGTGAGCCATCTGTTTCCTGTCCTGACTTCCCACCAGGTTACCTGCAACACCCAACACATTTAACACAAGCTAATGTATACAGTCAACCAGACACATACAAGACATTATGGCAGAATGTTTGTGTGTGGGCTAAAATGTAAACATTAAAACGTTAAACTCTTACTTTTCAGAAAGACAGCATTAAGCTGATTATCTGTAGTAATACTGTGTGTGTGAGTCCTACCCAGCCCCAGGGGCATAAACTCTTCTGTGCCAGAGGGCAAGCCCTTGATGCTGGGTTCCTTATCCCGGACTACCCCTGAGATGTACCGTGTCTTTACCCCTGTGCCAATCAGCTGGGCGAGCTCCAGCTGACTGATACACCTCAGGATCTACAACACACAAACATGAATTTTGTGTATTCCATCATTAATTCACAGAGAAACTGATGTCTGAGCTGTGTTTTTCTTTGTTGCTAAAATTCATAAATCGTATTAGTAGAGAGTCACCTCGTGCCAGGAGTTGCCCAGGTAGTTTCCATCAGTGTGAGCTACAGTGATCAGGGTCTTAATGGTGTCAATGTTCTTCTGCTTCATCTCTGTGATGCTGGAACTGGCAGTCAGCAGGGTGAACCTGGCCAAAGCCTGCACATACGCATCTCGCTCCAGCTACAGACAGACACAAAAAGCCATGTTAAAAATAAAACTAGAATTACCGATTTGTGAATGTGTGTCTCCACCAACCAGACAAATTTATGAGAATGGGACGTATATGAGGTCAAAGACCACCAAGGTCAAAGTCAAAATTTACTTACAGTATAAGCACATTTAAAAAGATTAGCTGACTAAAGTGCTGCACAGAGAATAACACTAGCAGGTGTTATATATGATTGTTCCTCTGATGTCCTTGATCCTCATTTGACCCGAAAGTCAATCTGGCCAAGCGAGGACTAAGGACATTCCCAGCAAGCGGCAACCTCTGAGGCTAAGAATTGAAGCCACTGCGCAAGTACCAAAACCTGCAGTTCCTCAAACGGCCACTTGAGACTGGCTCCAAAAGGGAGTCAATCTAGAGATTCCCAAGTTAAAATGCCCAACTTTACAATGGAAATAAACATGTTTACAGCCTGGTACCAAAAAGCTAATTTCCCCTTCCATGACAACTGTCTGGGGATGAATATTTATATAACTCTCCGGTTAAATTATGTTGATACTAAAAGTTTATGCATAATTAAGAGCGTGGCTGCTTTGAGTGACAGGTGGGAGTGTCACACCACTGGTGGCTCGCTGCTAGCTGTCTAGCCAGCTCCAGTTAGGCTTCACCTTGTTGTCCTTTGTTGGATTAACCATACCAAGCAGTGAAGCACTACCAATATAATGACACCCAGACTTAAGCTTCAAAACTGCTCTTCACAAGCTGTTCACAAGCACAGGGCTACTTCTGTGTGCAAAACATCACCTGACCTGCATGGTGAAGATGCAGGCGATCCGGACAGCACATCGAATGCCCTCCAGACACAGTGAGGCCACCTCTGGGTCGTCACAGTCCTGCAGCCCCACACTGAATGCTGCCAGCAACGGGGTCCACGCCAACTAGAACACACAGAAATTAACAACTGAGGTCCTAAATTCTGCTTCTAGTCTTATGAACTCCACCTCTTAACATTAGTTTGTTCGACATAATACCTTAAACATGGGCCTGACATGCTGCAGGTGTGTAGCACTGAAGAATGGGGCCTGAACATGGCTGACGGCCTCCATCAGAACTTTGGCCGTCTTTGCCATCTGCTCCATCTCCACATTGTACAGCAGACGACGCTGCTTCTCACTGGCTACACCTGCAGAGGGGACATAAATGTGTTTTTGAACAAAGAATGAATAATGTCAGGGCGATGCTGAGCCTGGAGGACATCACAATGACACATCACTGGTCTCTTGCCTCTCTCTCCATCAACCACTGTATGACACACTGTTCAAACAGAAAAGTTTAGAGAAATGTTTTGTTTGAAAGAGTAATCCTGACAGTGGGACAAGAAACAAGTACTCACTTTGCTTGGTGGACTTTGGTGTGAGTGAAAACTCTTTGCTCTCCTTCATGGCAATCTTCTTGCCCGCAATCTCATCATATATGGAAGATAGATACTCCTCAGGCAGGTCCTTGCTGTCATTAATGCCGCGGTTCATCTTGATGTACTGCTCCTTTGTCATCTTGTTTTTCACCTACATAAGAAAGAAGATCAAGAAAGACAGTCGGAGGGATTCATTAAAAGGGGGTTCTGGGAGTTTGGGAATGGGACTCAATGGAAACATTCCCTGTCAAGCTATTCAGACATTTTATATGCTTGAATGAAGTGACATATTTCAGCTTCCTACTGTCCTGCTATAGTCAGGTGTTAGCTTCTATCATGGCTTGGCCTTTATATCCTTTGTTGGACAGAACTCATTGCAGTTTGTAGCTGTCACTAAACTGCTGCCAGGATTTCAACATTTTGTGTCACTGTCTCATTAATGTTATTAAGCAGAGCGCAACAGAGAGAAACAGGAAGTTAGAACTCTGTGAAAACAGACTGCTGCTGCTCTTTGATGTTGTGGTGCTGTATGGAGTTCAGCACATCTTTCAGTGTACTGTAATATTCTTTTCTGCTGTCAAAGTGTTTCATGGTCTGACACTCTCTCATTGTTCCGCCCTTGTCTGTGTCTTTAACTGTACAATATTTCACACCTGCCTTTCCCAGACATTAACTGTCACATACAATTTCCTCTGTCACAGTGGCTAGTCAGCAGTGATAAATCAGCTGCAGCAGCTGTTTGTACAGAGCTGCAGTGAGACAGGTACAGACCTGCGCAGCCCCCTCATTCATATAAATGAAGCCACTGCATTCATGCAGAGGTGAAAGCCAACACAAAGGGCTTTGACAAAGAAACCCAGGATCATCCAGCAAAAAAGCTGAACCCAGCTCTGTGGACAAACACATGTGAGCACACGTTTACTGTTTACCTCACGACAGGTGCAGTAAAACAGCTTTTGTTGTGATAACTTTTCTGGCTTGTAAAATCCTTTCACTGTGTTAAAAATCATTGTGTAGTGCTTGGGCATCTGCTATGTGTTCAAGCTCATGGAACAGTTAAACTGGATTTTCTGAACACCTTAAAATACACACTGCATGAGACAAAACACTATTTTAACTGTGCTGCTTTACCTGCGTAAAACCTTGGTGTTTTTAGTAAACAACAATGGACACACTATGAGTGACTAAAGAAGGCCTGTAAATCTTTAAAGGAGCATTACCTAATATATTACACATTATCTGATCATGAGACAGGACGTGATGCCTCTCAGTTATACTCCCCCCCTCCATGACACTCTGCTGTCTACAGCTTGTTATTCCAGCTTGTCTACCTTGTGTTGTCAAATTCAGGACCATAAATTAGCCCCGTCTGTCACCTAGCAAAGGTTATAAGGATTGATTTTCAAAACTCGAGTAGTCATTTCCAATGGCCAGCCATGGAGCAGGTCTCAGCAGCTGAAAGTCTGAAACAGTGGCTGCCAGAGTGAAGAGGTGGCGTTCTTTTATAGAGAGTGGGGGACAAAGAAAGAGCAAAAACCAGGGCTAACATCATAAAAGCAGCAGGACTCATATTTGATGTTCTTCCTTCAGGATTTGTTAGCATCTAAAGTTAATGTGTTTATGTAGGTAACATTTTTTATACTTCATAGTTGTATAGAATTATGATGATTTTAATTTTGCAGTAATTCAAGCTTTGCGTAACAGTGTTTTGTAACACGTTAGCAATAACCACAGCATTCCAATGGACTGACTCATTTACTCAGTCAGCCAACACTAGCTTCAGACTGCAGGCTGAATTTTGTACAGTTTGTCCCAACCAGGAATTTGTAGTTTATGCTGTCACTAGGAAACAGGAAGAGATGGGAGGTGCAAAGAGCATTAGGAGAGGCATATGATGTCAATTTGTTTTGAGTTTCACTGGAACCTCTAGGCTGAAAAGAAATTAGGTGGAGTTGCTTTAATAAATATTGTACAGAGGCAGACACTGTCTCTGGTCATAGAAGACAATGGAGATGAAAGTGGCAAGACAAAACAATCCAAGTTCTCACCTGGGGACTGTGTAGGTCTGTGGTGAGCATAATGATGGAGTATGCCAGCACATAGGCTGTGTCTGCACTGGCAAACAGGGTCTGCCTGCACAAACAGACACATATGAGGACAACAGTGAGCAGATGCTCTGGTCTTATCAACCTTAAAACCTTGTGACTAAAGACCTCAATCTGCTGCAGTTTTTCAAGCATAGTAAATCTCTCCAAGCCTTTATATTTTAATAGTAAATATTTTGCCAGTAAATAAGAGACTTACCCTTGGTTGCATTCCAGGTATCGAGCAGCAAACTTCTCCATTAGCCTGTCAATTTTCTGGGCCTCACCAGGCAGCCTGAAGCCTTCCAGAAAGGCTCTTAGTGCCGAGACAAAGTCCCACCCGCAGAAGTCCAGCTGGTCCACGAAGCAGTACATCACTTCTTTGTTGAACTTGTTGTTCTCACCCAGGAACTCGCCTACCTGGGTCTGTGGATGCAGAGGATGGGGCATCATCAACCTGAATGAACTTGTTCCTTTAGAGTTTAGTGTTTTATTTAAGTCTGTGTAACCACTCACCGTGTCCAGTCTGTCCTCCTGGTGCAGGAACTGGGCAATGTCCTGAGCTGCGACACCCAGCATGCCCTGGTCTTGTAGGTACTGGATACCTCGCCGCGGCTTCTTGTTGAAGCTGAGGAAGAGAACAGATGAACATATCTATGCTAAGCTTCTCTTAAAAAGAACAAACTGAATACAAACTTTCCACACTCAGGGACTCTTCCATCGCTAGAAACTAGTCCTAACTAGTCCTGATGCAGATCCTAACTAGGCTGAGGAGAAAGGGCTCACAGTTCGATGCCGTGCTCGATGATGTCCTTCTGCTGTTTGATGACCTCATACTGCTCTGGATGATCAACCTGTGAACCCGGGATGCTGGAGGAGACCGTGGAGTCCAGAGAGTTGATGCTATCTCGACGTCCTGCCAGCTGCTCTGGAAGCTTCAACTCTCCTCCCTCGCTATCAGACGGATGCTCCTGGCCTGTAAACACATCACACACACACACATTAATAATGAGTTTAGACCTTCATATCTCCTGGCCATTGGTCACATATTTACCATACACTACACACTTACCCAGGTTAGCTTGAAGGTTTGGATTGACATACATGTCTTTGCTCCACTCCACCATACATTTGAGGATGGACACTAGACACTCCAAACCCTTTTTACGTAGGCTCAGCTCCTGTGGACATTACAGAACCTATGTAAACCTGTGCTCCTATGGTGTTGATCCGTAAAATATGCAACATAGTGAGTTCAGGTCCTTGAGTGCAGATGTACCTGCAGAGGAGTCATTCCGAGTTCTTGCCCACTTCTGCCCTGAGCAATCTTTGACAGATCATTGACAAGGCGCTCAAAGATGTTGGCAGCATTCAAATCACAGTCGTAGTTCACGTAGATATCAACCACACACTGAGCATCTGTGGATAAAGAAATGCATTACAAAAGTGGAGAGTAAATACATCACTTTACATACAAGAATTCTATTCATTTCAATTTTATTTATATAACACTTCACACTTCAAAGCTGAAGTACATTAGGGTCAAACCTATTTAGCAAACTGCAGAATGAGGAGAAAGGGACAACAAAACCCACTAGAACAAGTCACATAAAGGGGAGATTTGTAGTTTATTTGAAGTGTTTTTAAATACTGTGGTGTACATTTTCAAGAGAAAAGACTATTACGACCATGTGGCTGGTTTAGCATGGCCTAATGTTATGTGCATCCGACTTGTTTACCCATCCCCATTAAAATGCACAGCAATTTACCGACTGTTTCTGCGACATGCATCCATCTGAACGGGACTAGGAAGCTAACAAAAGTGCGCAGGGACAACATTTCAGTGAGGAATTATAAATAAGAGGAATTGTTCGCAGTGTATGCTGGTACATATCAAACGCACAGTATCAACATGCGCTGTGGTTAACTGACAGGAGAAGCTTAAAGCGTGTTGGTAAACTCGGCTATAGCCATGTCTCAGGAGAAAAACAACTTATAAGAGTACTGTTTCAACAGAAATACAAGAGTGCCTGTCTCGTTATTCTGACAAATCTATATAGCAGATGGCAGACCTTTGCCAAGGGCATTTCATTTACCCTGTTGCACTTAAAAGAAATACTCCCATGACAGTTTGACCCTCATGATATGATTGCTTGAGCATGAAATCCTACTGCTGGCACTTGGAATGATGCAGATATCATTATTAGTTTGAAAGTTATAATTAAGAAAAACTCTAGGCATGGCAGATACAGGGACTTCCATAAATATATAGCCACTAGGGCGCTATGATACGCAGCCGCCATGTGGCCAGGGAGAATGCTGCACCTCCTAACAAGCAGGGCGTACTGAGCAACAGTGCCCAGCTTCCACTGACAATGGATAGGCCAGCTGTTGCTGGCCCAGGTATGTGCTCGAAGTGCTCATCTCCTTTCTGATTTCTGCCACTTTTATATAGGAGTTACACTAGTAATATAGTCAGACCTAGTTTCTGTAACACTTCCAATACAGCAAGTCGGAATCTAATGCTGTCAGACTAACTTAAAGGCTGCAGCATCGCAGGTTTACACCGAGCGATAAGAGCACATCTTATTTTGGCTTATTAAAGTCATTGCAATAACATTTGCACACAAGTATCATCTCCTTTGCTCAAAAATCTGTTTAATACGAAACATAATCCACTGAATGAGACAATTGTAAGCCAGTAAGGAGAATGTTCTCGCATCATATCAGATCAAAAAAAGAAAGAGTGGAATTGAACCTGCGCAGATGCGTGTTAGTGTCTGGATGACCATCCACTTGTGTTCAAAGGAGCTGGTCGACGTCTCCAGGATGGTCAGAAAAATTTCCCGAAAAAACACCTAAGCCAAGGCAGACAAGAGGAGATACAGGAGATAAATGTTTTTAAAATGTCACAGTGACATCTATTTCAGCAGTCTAAGATTTTCCAAACCAAGAATCAAGACAGATGACACGGGCCTGTACTGTTTTCTGTGTTCTGTACCTCAATCTGCATCTTCAGGTGGACCTTGAAGTGAGAGAGCAGTGTGAGGAAGATAGCCAGAGAGAGCTCGAAGACCTCAGGCACAGAGGAGACGCCATTTTTGGACAGCGCCACGCACAAATACTGTTTGATGGCGTTGACGAACATCTCATGAGTACGAAACACGGGCCCGGCCCCCTGCAGCACGGACAGCAGCAGCTGCAGGGAGATAATCTTGGACCGCAACTCGTGGGACCTACAGAAAGGCGGAAATGTATGGAGATCAGTTACAGCATCAGAGGTATGACTAGCAACATGCTCAGTAGAAATATGTATCTCTTATTGCTCTATTAATAAATACCATCAACTCAGTTTTCTCTGAGTTGAGGGGAATAGACTAATGGTGTTTCAGTATGGTATTTGATGTAAGCTAGACGGGCTTCTCTGTGAGCCTTCTTCTTTGGCTCAGTTTACTCTGGCCTATTCTCACTGGCCCCCACAGGCTCTTATGTTACAGTAACTAGAGATGACAGGGGCACACGAGGTTGGAAAAGAGCAAATTAACCCATGGACACTGAGATGAAGGCAGCTGTATTTATCTTGGCAAACCGTAGCATGGCAAAAAGGTGCATCAAGGCAGGTTTTCAAAGCAGGAGTGTTGAGGAGAGAAGTTCAGTGCTACTATAGAGGCAATCATCCTATGAAATGACCGTAGACCAGGATGTTACAGACAATATCTTTATGGCACGATGCAAAAAGAAGCATGATTACATGTTATGACACTGAAATTAGCTGGTTTTGCAAGTTATTGTGTACTTAGAGATTATCATGTGGAAAAAAAACCTCACTCACTTTGGGTCTGGCGGTCCGTCAGCGAGAGGTTTCATGGAGAGTTTGCACAGAGAGCGGAACACCAGAAAGGCATCTTTCTGCAGGATGTGAGAGAATCGGGCGGCGTTGTGGGCTCCCTGCAGAGCCTCAGCATCCTGAGGCAGATGGAGAAAGTCATTCCCACTCTATTTAACACATCTGCATAAAAGTGAAAGCACGAGCTCTGATTCGTATGGCCCTAAACCGTTTGTCTTACGACACTTTGTTTCAGTGGGGCTGCCGGCATACATACACATATGACAGCATACAGACACACAACCAAAACGACAGAGCTAAAAGCTAATATTTTTAAGCACTGGCTCTATGGGCCACCAATCCCCTGAATTTGGTGGCTCAAATGTAAACAGAAAAAAGTAATTCAATACAACTTAACACAGCTTTCATTAACTGTGACACTTCAATAAATGAAAAAACATTAACATAATGATTAAGTTAATCATTATGAACCATTTAAATGGAAAACTCAGGTTCATTTGTAAACATGCATACAGTATATTGTCTCTTAGTTCACCATCTCTCTTTCACAGCCCCCCCACATCTCTGCTTCACACCCACTTTCTTCTGCTTCCCCGCTCCCACCTTTGTGCCTGTTAGTCATGTGTACATTGCAGTGCATTACATTATTAGATATCATATTTTAGCCGCTTACACTCCTGCTGCTATTCACGCTTACATTTCTGTTGCCGTTTGTTCATAGTCCATGTTTTGTGTTTCTGGTTCTTCTGTAGCAATCGTGGTAAAAGTTTGATTAGGCTTAGAAAACCTGCACCTCAGCAGCCCCGACGTAACAGCAGCAAACGGGTGACAAGTAACCTTTCTGTTCAATGTGTTCATAAAACGTGGAACTAAAAGGCACAAATGAATCAGGATGTTTGTGGAACATTAACTCTGCGCTGGTGAAGTGCAGGAGGCCTGAGACATGGGGTCTCATTCTCATTAGAGAGCCGATAAAGCTTGGTGGCCACAGCAGGCCACCTGCTGGGGACATATTGTGGCGTAAGTTTTGTGGGCCACGGGCCATCGGGCCATGGTTAATGTCAAACCCTGCATGGAAAAAAAAAAACACTCCGAAATTCCCTAAATTTTAATCTGAGATGTAGTCTAGTGGAGATTATGATAGCAGTTGAGGATTAAACTATATGATTCAGAGTTTAACCCTGCAACATTCTCATCTGCTGATATGCCTGAAAAAAAAATCTAACTGGGAACTGTGGGGCTGATGGTCTATTTTACTGTGTCAAATGATTCAACATGTCATAACTGTTACATTTCAAATAACGCCAGATGTTCATCCTGCTTAATCAGACTGATGCACAAAAAAATCAGCTTCCTCTGAACAGAGCTTTCACTGTTCTGGTGAGTTCATGAATGGATAACGGGCCAACTCAGCATAGGCCCAGGGGCCCAAGGAGTCACGGGGCCCCAAACCGGACAACCGTGAGGAAACAACCTTTCTGTTGGAAAGTCTATCAAATGATTACAAAATGCCACAAAATGCGAACAACTACAAAGCGATGCAAAAAACTCATGTGGCTGCTCAGTGTGTGAGTCTGGCTCCTAGAAGTGTAGGACAGATGGGGTCTTTTACACGTCTGTGCCCAGGGGCCCCTTGTTAGTTTCTGCTCTGTTCTCACAAGGACATAGATCACAACAAAATAAGCAAATCCAGGATTTATAGGTGAACAGGTGGCACACAACCTATAGACCAGTGTGAATTTTGCATAAATGCACTAGTAGATGGATAGAAGGTCCTGTGTTTCATAGGCATTTTTGTTGTTTAAGGACTATTTATTATTGTTTAAGGCAAATAATTGTGGCTCCTGTTCAGCAGCGCACTACACTTCTAGCCAAGCATGACACAGTCACATCAGGACACTATGGAAGAAATACCATTCCCATGTTTACCCACCCATGTACAATTTATTTCATACTTAAGCCACAGCAGATTAATGCAGCCACAAGCACATTTAGGTTAACAGGTAATGTTATTAACTCACCAGCAAATCTGTGGAGGAAACAGAAGAGCAGTGCGCAATGATGCCGTTCATCTGCTGGCTCTCTGTGTGGACTCCAGGGGGAGCCACTTCTGTCTGCTCAGTGACAGGGTGGGCTGGGGGCTCACCTACTGCAGGAGCACGATCATGAAAGAAAACCACTGTTGCCCATAAAAGTACTGACATTAGCAGAACAAGAGATAAGAACTAAAACAAGTATGTTCTGACCTGTTTCACTGTGTCTCTGTGCTGGCTGTTGCTCTCCCTCCTCTTCTTCAGTCGCCGCTGACTCTGCTGCATTTGAACTGCTCTCTGGTTCGTCTCCTTCTTCGGCTGGCTGAGATGCTGTAGGGGGTGCCACTGCACAGTCATCCTCAAAAACTGAATCTGATGTAAACAAAGAGTCATGCAGATTAAAGAAGTTATTACATGAACGCTGCACAATCTGCAGTTACCCTTCCAGACTTTTCTAAAAACAAATCAAAAGATTTTCAAGTTTCACTTGACCTGGAAGCTGTAGGCCTAAGTAGAGAGATACCTCGTGACGGTGTGACGTGTCCTACTCCTCCGTGCATTGGACCATTGTTGCCTCCATTGACTGACGGTGTGTCTGGCGCTTGCTCCTGGTCCAGATCAGCAGCTGGCAGTGGGGGGTCGGAGCTGCTGGTTGCGAGGTCTGGAGTACTGGCTGCTGGGGACGGGGAGCTCTGGGGCTCCGGGGTGGACGTCCGGTCACACTGCGGTGAGCCGGACCTTCGACTACCTGGGACTGGGGACGGGTTCTGTTGGGGCAGTTGCAGCCGGTCCTTTTCCTGCTCCTGAGCCTCCACAGCCTGTGGAGGCAGCAGAAGGAGAAGAGGATATGTGGGCATGCACTTGTTCAGGCTTGGTTCACATAAAAAAAAGTTTGTAATAAATATAATAAATAATAAGAGTAATAAAGAACAACTGCATCCTAAATTCTGACCAGTTCAATCATAACAAAAGCCAGTGATGAGCCTGTGATTACGTGAAACTTCAATGAAAGTTTATGGAAAGACATCACCAACATCTCCACTAACGTACAGCAGGGCAAAGCTGTGACTGCAGCGCTCTGTGAAACTGTAGCAGCTCATTAGCATCGACTTTCTTTATTAGTTCATGTTAGCTATGCTGGTATGTTTACCACTGTAGGTTGAAAATGATGCTCGTGCATTACTATTAATGTTAATCATAATATAGCAATGAGGTGATGGCAGAAAATATATCCTGGTCACTCATGAAAGGTCCTTAGCTACAAGCTTGTATCTGTAACTCCATCTCTCCGATCCACAGCATAAAGAATATAACTAGACAGAGCTTCATCCTTATGTTGCTGCTTTTATGCAGCCAAGAAATCACTTTGTTCTGGTTCTGAGAAGCATACTGCTTAACAGAAAACTGATCACATATACCAAAGGTTCAAACGTACTGAAGTCCTTATAGAGCAATTCAATTATTTTGAAAACACTGCGGAGAAGGGAATAATTTTCAGACTCTGCTACAAAGTCAAGGTACAATTAGCTGAATAACTAACAGCCTGGTTTTCCATGCGTGTGAAGATAACGTTGAGCATCTGTGTGAGTGTGGCCTTAGCGGTGGTCTGGTTGATGAGGTTGCGGCTGGCCAGGTAGATGTTGTAGCAGGTCCTGACGGTGAGGAGCACCGTGCCCTCGTGAATCTCTATGTGCGGGGAGGTCACCGCCGTCAGCAGGGCCTGGACACAGAGAAAGGGAAGTCAAGAGCTGTCACACAGGATGTCTTGTTTAGAAGATACAGCTGCTGAATCACCACTCGACTTCCCTGCTTCTGCACGTTAAAGCCACAAATGTATAGTTCTCATACTGTGATACTCCATGATGCAGAACTCAACTCTGTGTTTCCATTATGAGGTTAATAAAAAAAAAGCTGTGTAGCATTTTCAGCTGAAAGAACTCAAATTTATTACTACAATACCTGCAAGGCAGCTCCATTTAAATATTATTTCGTGCTCATGCTAATCTGTATTAGTCAGTGTAAACACACTGCACCGACATTCATGTGTCCTTCAGACATGAATTAAATCCAAACAAGTGTTGATAAGCTGCCCAATAAATCTTGTGTGAGCAACGATAATACTGTGTGCTATCAACAGGAGACTTTGCCCCTTCCATCGAAACAGGATATGAAATGTATTAACTGCAAGGAAACTCTTTGTTTGGATGAGTCAGGATATTATCTCACAACTTGTGGTTAGAGAGCAAAAGTGACTTTGTTACAGACTATACTTTCATTTACAGCCAGAAATGTTTGTGTGAACATCAGAATAAAGTATTAAACGGCGGGTTTAAGCAGCTGACAATCTCATAAAGATGCACAAAAAGTGAAGACAAGGTATAAATATATGTAGTTTTATTTAAATATTCAATATCATGCAACTTTTCTTAATTCCTCACTCAAGAACAGATACAGCATGAAGAAAGTGCTTCTCTCCACTGCTGAAAACTCTGAAATGTGAGGGGCTAAAGTGTTACAGACCTCAGTGTTTGACCCAGTTGTATCTCATATAAACACCAATACTGACAGCTGGAGGATCTGAAGGCTGCCAGATGTACGGAGTGGCACTGGCCGTACCTTGATGATCTGTAGCTGGACTCCCTCGTCGGTCTGCGGGCCCTGGAAGCCGTT
>NW_018128201.1:138662-141356 GCF_001952655.1 Monopterus albus | reverse complement strand
TCAATCAGCCTCTTGCCTGGGGATCTGCTGTCCGGAGCGTTGCCTGTGATGTGGCCGTACGCGATCAGTTTCTACCATGGAGAGACAGCGATAGGCAACAGAATCAGAATTCACTGTGAGCATGCGATTCTGTTTGTTTTGGGGTGTATGTGTATGAGTTCAGTTTTCTGTGCCATGTTTCTCTTTGATCGTAAAATACGTAAATGAGAATGTGAGAAAAAACACAAATACATGGTTCATTTTTTATGTCTCTATAGGTGTTAATTAAGATGAACTTGATCAAAATGTATACGTTGTGTTTAAAAGGGCACTCCAGGAACACAGCAATACATTTCTATTAAAGTTGAGAAACTGAAGTAACACATAAAAAATAGAAGTGTCAAAAATCAATCCCACCAGAACTGCAAATCCCTTAAAACAACTGTTTTCATGGGTAGAACGCAATACTGCGCTGAGTAAACTGAACTTCATGTGTAAAATTGGTGGAAGCATAAAAAAATATATATATATATTAACCCTAAACAACACATTTATACTGCACCCTTGTAAATAATTTTACAATTTGCTTTATTTGGAAAAATCATTATTAAACATTACAAGGACAAGAAAATCCAGGCACTCAAGAAGAAATACTTTGAAAGAAATTACATGTAAATAAGATGTTTAAAAAAAAAAAGTGTCTGCTTGTTTGACTGTCTTTGCAAAGACCAGGTTGAGCTTTGTACCACGTTGCTGTAAGGAGCTCAGCAATGCAGTACATTAATGACTATCCTTAAGAGAGAAGAACAAACCTGTGTGCTCCTCCGAGGCTCAATTTTATTTACATCAATAGTCAATAGTCAAAGTGTAGCTACTAAAAGATTAAAGGCTAAAGTGATTGTGTGAGTGTGTGTGTGTGTGTGTGTAAGGGGGGGATGTAGAGCCATTGTTCTAGGTGCATGTCTGAGGTGTGAAACAGGTGCAGCAGGATTTTACTCTCCCCCCATCTCCGGGTGGTTAACCGAAAGATAAACCTGCTGTGGAAGTTATGAGTCATAAGGGAAGTGGCACATGCTGAGTGTACTTCACTTAATGCATGTGCACAAGTCTGTGTGTGCGTGCTGCAGTGGATATTAACCTGCAGACAGTCCAAAGAGGTGCTAACTATCCGGGGGGACTTTGACTGACAGGCCAACTCAAAGGGCAGCACATATTTATCAGCCTCGATGTAGTTGGCTCTTGGTGGCACCACTGTACCATCCCTGCAGGGACAAGAGGAAACAGCTGAGTGAACAGGAGAAAGCATCTTTCACTTAACACACACACACACACACACACACACATACACACCGTTCAAAAGTTTGGGATTGCTTGGAAATTCCCTTGTGTTCCATGAAAACATGAAATTAGTCTGAAGAGGAAATATTACAAATAAATAGGACATGTAATCATTGACAGCATTAGAAATAATGACTTTTAAGTGGAGTAATAATTGTTCTTCAAACTTTGCTTTTGTCAAAAAGCCACCTTTTGCAGCAGTTACAGCCTGGCAGATCTTTGGCATTCTGTCATTTTTTTTCAAGGTAATCTCTTGAGATTTCACCACATGCTTCCTGGAGCATCTCCCACAAGACGGATTATCTTGATGGTCCCTTCCTCTGTACCATATGGTCAAGCTGCTCCCACAGCAGCTCGATAGGGCCACTCCATTACAGGCAGAACTCCAGCTGACTGCTTCTTCTCTAAATAGCTCTGGCATTGTTTGGAGGTGTGTTTTGGGTCACTATCCTGCTGTAGGATGAAGCTGGCCCAATCAAGTGTTGTCCACAGGGTATGGCATAGCATTGTAAATGTTGTGACAGCCTTCCTTCTTCAAGGTCCCTTTCTCTCTGTACAAATCTCCCATTTTACCAACAAAGCTCCCCCAGACCATCACACTGCCACACTCTTACATCTTTTCAGTCGTTCGGCATCTCACAAGTGTTCTTGTTTTGATCTGAACACCTCAAACTTGGACTCATCTGTCCATAAGACATTTTCCAGTCTTCCAGTGTCTGTGTTCTTTTGCCACCTTAATCTTTTTTTTTTTATTAGCTAACTTGAGATATGGCTTTTGCACTTCTGCCTTGAAGCCCAGCATCCTGGAGTCGCGTCTCTACTGTTGACATTGGCGTTTGGCAGGCACTGTTCTATAAACAGAGTAGTTCAGTAGATATTTTAAGTTTTCTCACAATTTCTCGCATTGAATAGCC
This sequence comes from Monopterus albus, assembly GCF_001952655.1. Lineage (NCBI taxonomy): Eukaryota > Metazoa > Chordata > Actinopteri > Synbranchiformes > Synbranchidae > Monopterus > Monopterus albus. Next base: position 139,125 of record NW_018128201.1, on the reverse strand, counting down.
TTCATTTCTAAGCACAACAATAGTCTGATGTGTTTCCAAAGAAAGTTCTTTATTTTTGGCCATTTTGAGCCTGTAACCAAACCAAACTCACAAGTCCTGGTGCTCCAGATACTCAACTAACCTAGAGAAGGCCACTTTTATTGCTCCCTTAATCAGTCCAACAGTCTTCACCTGTGCTAACGCATTTGCAAAAGGGGTTTCTAATGATCAACTAGCCTTATAAAATGATTAGCTTGGATTAGCAAACTTAACATGAGATCCAAACACAGGACTGATGGTTGCTGATAATGTGACAATGTAGATCTTTCTTTTAAAAAAATCAGCTGTTTCAAGCTATATTTATCATTCACAACATTATCAGCATCTGCCCTGTATTTCAGACTAATTTGATGTTTTTGTAGTTGATAAAAATAGTTTTTTCTTTGGTACACAAGGAAATTTCTAAGTGATCCCAAACTTTCCA
>NW_018128201.1:136124-138160 GCF_001952655.1 Monopterus albus | reverse complement strand
TACATGTAAAAAAATGTTTTAAAAAAAAAAAGTGTCTGCTTGTTTGACTGTCTTTGCAAAGACCAGGTTGAGCTTTGTACCACGTTGCTGTAAGGAGCTCAGCAATGCAGTACATTAATGACTATCCTTAAGAGAGAAGAACAAACCTGTGTGCTCCTCCGAGGCTCAATTTTATTTACATCAATAGTCAATAGTCAAAGTGTAGCTACTAAAAGATTAAAGGCTAAAGTGATTGTGTGAGTGTGTGTGTGTGTGTGTGTAAGGGGGGGATGTAGAGCCATTGTTCTAGGTGCATGTCTGAGGTGTGAAACAGGTGCAGCAGGATTTTACTCTCCCCCCATCTCCGGGTGGTTAACCGAAAGATAAACCTGCTGTGGAAGTTATGAGTCATAAGGGAAGTGGCACATGCTGAGTGTACTTCACTTAATGCATGTGCACAAGTCTGTGTGTGCGTGCTGCAGTGGATATTAACCTGCAGACAGTCCAAAGAGGTGCTAACTATCCGGGGGGACTTTGACTGACAGGCCAACTCAAAGGGCAGCACATATTTATCAGCCTCGATGTAGTTGGCTCTTGGTGGCACCACTGTACCATCCCTGCAGGGACAAGAGGAAACAGCTGAGTGAACAGGAGAAAGCATCTTTCACTTAACACACACACACACATACACACCGTTCAAAAGTTTGGGATTGCTTGGAAATTTCCTTGTGTTCCATGAAAACATGAAATTAGTCTGAAGAGGAAATATTACAAATAAATAGGACATGTAATCATTGACAGCATTAGAAATAATGACTTTTAAGTGGAGTAATAATTGTTCTTCAAACTTTGCTTTTGTCAAAAAGCCACCTTTTGCAGCAGTTACAGCCTGGCAGATCTTTGGCATTCTGTCATTTTTTTCAAGGTAATCTCTTGAGATTTCACCACATGCTTCCTGGAGCATCTCCCACAAGACGGATTATCTTGATGGTCCCTTCCTCTGTACCATATGGTCAAGCTGCTCCCACAGCAGCTCGATAGGGCCACTCCATTACAGGCAGAACTCCAGCTGACTGCTTCTTCTCTAAATAGCTCTGGCATTGTTTGGAGGTGTGTTTTGGGTCACTATCCTGCTGTAGGATGAAGCTGGCCCAATCAAGTGTTGTCCACAGGGTATGGCATAGCATTGTAAATGTTGTGACAGCCTTCCTTCTTCAAGGTCCCTTTCTCTCTGTACAAATCTCCCATTTTACCAACAAAGCTCCCCCAGACCATCACACTGCCACACTCTTACATCTTTTCAGTCGTTCGGCATCTCACAAGTGTTCTTGTTTTGATCTGAACACCTCAAACTTGGACTCATCTGTCCATAAGACATTTTCCAGTCTTCCAGTGTCTGTGTTCTTTTGCCACCTTAATCTTTTTTTTTTTATTAGCTAACTTGAGATATGGCTTTTGCACTTCTGCCTTGAAGCCCAGCATCCTGGAGTCGCGTCTCTACTGTTGACATTGGCGTTTGGCAGGCACTGTTCTATAAACAGAGTAGTTCAGTAGATATTTTAAGTTTTCTCACAATTTCTCGCATTGAATAGCCTTCATTTCTAAGCACAACAATAGTCTGATGTGTTTCCAAAGAAAGTTCTTTATTTTTGGCCATTTTGAGCCTGTAACCAAACCAAACTCACAAGTCCTGGTGCTCCAGATACTCAACTAACCTAGAGAAGGCCACTTTTATTGCTCCCTTAATCAGTCCAACAGTCTTCACCTGTGCTAACGCATTTGCAAAAGGGGTTTCTAATGATCAACTAGCCTTATAAAATGATTAGCTTGGATTAGCAAACTTAACATGAGATCCAAACACAGGACTGATGGTTGCTGATAATGTGACAATGTAGATCTTTCTTTTAAAAAAATCAGCTGTTTCAAGCTATATTTATCATTCACAACATTATCAGCATCTGCCCTGTATTTCAGACTAATTTGATGTTTTTGTAGTTGATAAAAATAGTTTTTTCTTTGGTACACAAGGAAATTTCTAAGTGATCCCAAACTTTCCA
>NW_018128201.1:122973-135572 GCF_001952655.1 Monopterus albus | reverse complement strand
TACATGTAAAAAAATGTTTTAAAAAAAAAAAGTGTCTGCTTGTTTGACTGTCTTTGCAAAGACCAGGTTGAGCTTTGTACCACGTTGCTGTAAGGAGCTCAGCAATGCAGTACATTAATGACTATCCTTAAGAGAGAAGAACAAACCTGTGTGCTCCTCCGAGGCTCAATTTTATTTACATCAATAGTCAATAGTCAAAGTGTAGCTACTAAAAGATTAAAGGCTAAAGTGATTGTGTGAGTGTGTGTGTGTGTGTGTGTAAGGGGGGGATGTAGAGCCATTGTTCTAGGTGCATGTCTGAGGTGTGAAACAGGTGCAGCAGGATTTTACTCTCCCCCCATCTCCGGGTGGTTAACCGAAAGATAAACCTGCTGTGGAAGTTATGAGTCATAAGGGAAGTGGCACATGCTGAGTGTACTTCACTTAATGCATGTGCACAAGTCTGTGTGTGCGTGCTGCAGTGGATATTAACCTGCAGACAGTCCAAAGAGGTGCTAACTATCCGGGGGGACTTTGACTGACAGGCCAACTCAAAGGGCAGCACATATTTATCAGCCTCGATGTAGTTGGCTCTTGGTGGCACCACTGTACCATCCCTGCAGGGACAAGAGAAAACAGCTGAGTGAACAGGAGAAAGCATCTTTCACTTAACACACACACACACACACACACACACATACACACCGTTCAAAAGTTTGGGATTGCTTGGAAATTTCCTTGTGTTCCATGAAAACATGAAATTAGTCTGAAGAGGAAATATTACAAATAAATAGGACATGTAATCATTGACAGCATTAGAAATAATGACTTTTAAGTGGAGTAATAATTGTTCTTCAAACTTTGCTTTTGTCAAAAAGCCACCTTTTGCAGCAGTTACAGCCTGGCAGATCTTTGGCATTCTGTCATTTTTTTTCAAGGTAATCTCTTGAGATTTCACCACATGCTTCCTGGAGCATCTCCCACAAGACGAATTATCTTGATGGTCCCTTCCTCTGTACCATATGGTCAAGCTGCTCCCACAGCAGCTCGATAGGGCCACTCCATTACAGGCAGAACTCCAGCTGACTGCTTCTTCTCTAAATAGCTCTGGCATTGTTTGGAGGTGTGTTTTGGGTCACTATCCTGCTGTAGGATGAAGCTGGCCCAATCAAGTGTTGTCCACAGGGTATGGCATAGCATTGTAAATGTTGTGACAGCCTTCCTTCTTCAAGGTCCCTTTCTCTCTGTACAAATCTCCCATTTTACCAACAAAGTTCCCCCAGACCATCACACTGCCACACTCTTACATCTTTTCAGTCGTTCGGCATCTCACAAGTGTTCTTGTTTTGATCTGAACACCTCAAACTTGGACTCATCTGTCCATAAGACATTTTCCAGTCTTCCAGTGTCTGTGTTCTTTTGCCACCTTAATCTTTTTTTTTTTATTAGCTAACTTGAGATATGGCTTTTGCACTTCTGCCTTGAAGCCCAGCATCCTGGAGTCGCGTCTCTACTGTTGACATTGGCGTTTGGCAGGTACTATGTAATGAAGCTGCCAGTTGAGGACCTGTGAGGCATCCATTTCTTAAACTGGACACTCTCAGGTATTTGTCCCACTCCATTTTCTGTTCTGATTGGAACCAGTTTGCACTGTTCTATAAACAGAGTAGTTCAGTAGATATTTTAAGTTTTCTCACAATTTCTCGCATTGAATAGCCTTCATTTCTAAGCACAACAATAGTCTGATGTGTTTCCAAAGAAAGTTCTTTATTTTTGGCCATTTTGAGCCTGTAACCAAACCAAACTCACAAGTCCTGGTGCTCCAGATACTCAACTAACCTAGAGAAGGCCACTTTTATTGCTCCCTTAATCAGTCCAACAGTCTTCACCTGTGCTAACGCATTTGCAAAAGGGGTTTCTAATGATCAACTAGCCTTATAAAATGATTAGCTTGGATTAGCAAACTTAACATGAGATCCAAACACAGGACTGATGGTTGCTGATAATGTGACAATGTAGATCTTTCTTTTAAAAAAATCAGCTGTTTCAAGCTATATTTATCATTCACAACATTATCAGCATCTGCCCTGTATTTCAGACTAATTTGATGTTTTTGTAGTTGATAAAAATAGTTTTTTCTTTGGTACACAAGGAAATTTCTAAGTGATCCCAAACTTTCCAACAGTAGTGTGTGTGTGCGCCTTTGTATTACTTACATTATAAACCTGTTAACACATTCACATTGTGGGGACTCGGCCATTTCCACAAGGAAACCACTTGTAGGTTCCTAAAACCAATTTTAGGGTGGCAACATGGTTTAAGGTTAAGGTGAGGTTAGGCAAGTAGTGGTTATGGTTAAGGTTAGGATAAGTCCCCACAAGGAAGGAATGAAAATACAGCATATATGTGTGTGTGTGTGTGTGTGTGTGTACCACCAGTAAGTGCTCAGTATAACATCATACATTTTTATTTACAGTGTAGAATTTTACAAAAGCATTGAAGTTTTACTTTTAACCTTAGAAAAGCACAATGTGTTGTTAACAGTTTCCCTGTAGTTGTAGACAATATTCCAAATTAGCTGTTATAAAAGAAGCAACTGAGCTTAATCACAAATTACAGTGAGCAGCCTAACTTTACTGCAGAGTGCATCAGGGCAAACCTCACCTCTCGTCTCAATCCAATCTGCCGCTGTGCATTCATTCATTCAGGGGAACAAAAGGATGTGTGCATAAAGATACTTACTTTTGTTTTTCAAGCTCTGCCTTGATTTCATCTATGAAGAAAGACACAGGAGATGAAATGTTACTGGAATCTGAACTTAGGCTGCTGCAGCTCACGGCAGTGTGACATGATTTGACTCTTGATCTGGGGGATACTGGCCCAGTCACAAATCTGACTGCAGCAGGATGTGTGGTTTGTCTCCATGCACTTTGGTGTTTCTGGCCAAAGACTGCTACTATATATGGCTAATCAAATGTGATTCAACTATACAGTCTCCAGATCTATAAACTCTCTCTCATTCCCTACATCACCCTCTTCATCTATTCTCCTTAACTCATTCCCTACATACTCTATCCTTGATTGATCTGTTGAAAGCTATCAGCGTGCATGCAGCCAGATGTGACCAACCAAATCGATGAGATTCATACACAACATGGTAGCGACTTTCAGAAACTCCCCACGTGACAGGGCAACACAGAGGAAATGAGCTTGTGCAATATTCACCAGAAATGTCACAATCACAGTCATAGCAATGCGTTTATTTATTTGTTTTGGGTATTTATCCTTTATGTTTTTTCCCCCCTCATTTTAATGGGGTTAAAGTGAGTCACGGAGATGCAGACAGGGGAGAGGACCAGCGACACAGGTTGGCGGACAGACTCAATCTGCTGAAGTCATGCACGGACTGCACCTGTGTACATGGTGCATTGCAACGGAACCATTCTGGGATTGGGGCACCCATAGTGGTGATGTATTTTAACTAACTACCAGGAAGGTATGACCTGTCAGTTCATGTAATAAAAGTGGCAAACCTAGTTCTTTTCTCCGTAGTGAATAAATTAACCCCGGATAATAATGACACTCTTTTTTTAATTTAGTTGCCTGAATGAACTCTGGCGTTTTACTGAAAAAACAGCCATTACCAATTAACCTCTCTTTCCACTATGTGCCTGATTAAGCATGGAGACAGCAGGTGAGAGGGCTTGGAATCCACAGTTTGTTGTAACAGAAAAATCTGATGTACATGAAGCTTGCATGACAACAGGATAAGCACAACACGGTCCACATTAAGCCGTGTGGGGAGGCGGAAAGGAGTGCTGTATTCTACTGATGTCATGAATAATGAGAGAGTGTCGCTGGCAGATGAAGACATAGAGCACACAAAGCAGCTCAAGTGCGCTGACCTGTTTGCCCACCTCTTACTGACATTTATTTCTTTGCAGTCAATCCTGTGGTCCATCAACCTAACCATAGTGTGCTGTTTTTTGTTTGTTTGGAGTTTCTCAAACACCTGCTTTAAGACAGAAAGAGGCACTGTGGAAAAACAACCCCCTCACACCGTGGACGGATTAGAACACAATGCCCCGCCATACACACAATGAAGCAAGCCCCAGACTGAAAGACACCCAAAATGACCACAAACAACATAACGGTGGCCATTTTTTTGTGTCTCTCTATAATTGCTTTGTCTCTCTCTGTAGTATTTTGGGACTTCTTGTGGCTGTTTACATCCATTTATAGTTGATTTGAATCTTTGTCATTTTGCATTTATTTTTGCTCAAGCTTGTCCTTTTTGTAGTCATTTCATGTGTCTGTGGAATTTCTGTGACTCTGTGGTCATTTTGCATTTATTTGTAATCATTTTCAGTACCTTTGTAGTAGTTTTGTGTCAACTGGTGATTATTTTGCATGCAGTATGTTTGTGCCTCGTTGTAATTGTTTTAAGTCTTTGTGGTCATTTTGCATCTTTCTGCAGTGACTGCATGTGTTTATTATTGCTTTGCATCTTTTTTCAAGTCATTTCATTGACCTTCCAACAGTAAATGGTAATACTTCAAACAGATGCTGTGGCCCAGGGGCCCAATGTCCCCATTCAGTAAACCATTCAAAAATATTAATTGTAAAACAGGAATCCGACCCCTGAGAAGTGTTTAAAGCCTCCACACAAACAAGATAGTCTATAGAGCAGCTCATTTTCAGATTTCACAGATACACCGCCACCTATAACCGTCCACATCCACAACGATCAGACAAGGAGGCGGATGCACACAAAATGGGCAGGGCAGCTGGAGCCGAAATATAGCGTTAAGCACCAATGCCACAAAGAAGTGAAGATCCCGGTGTGTGTAACGCTATCCGTGACTGTGCTGAATGGGAAAACACGCACGTCAGAGTTTCCCGGGGGTGACAATTGTCCGTGGGTCTGGGTGCAGAAACGGACTGGGCTGTCTGGCTGGGTGACAGTGCTACGTACAACACAGTGATTGGTCTGTTTAGCTAGCTAACCTAGCCCTAGCTAGCTAACGACAGCTACCTGTTAGCTTGTTTACCTGTCGACGTCTACAGTGATGACGGTGGTGTGAAGACAGGATGTTAGCATTTCAGAATTAACTTACCAATCAGACGTGACAGTGCCAACATATATAAAATAGGCTAACGACACCTGTAAACGCTAATGGACTGTTGAACAGACCAGGGCCATTCAGATACTAACGCTAGCTGACTGGGGGGGCTCTCCCTTGTCTCAAGCCAGACAATACAGAAATGGTTCAATGAAGCGCTACATAAAACAGAGCTCGACAAATGAGTGTACATAACACTTACCAAGCGCCACCTGACAAGCTTTGCGCAGTTGGCTGTGCTGACTCCTCTTCACCTCCTTATCCGATAGGATTTTCTCCAGCGCCCTGGACAGAAACATGCTCTTGGTTTTACTGCTTCCTGACTGCGAGTGCTGCTGCTGCTGTTGTTGTTGTTGCATCTCTCGGTGTTGTTATGGCTCCTCTCTCTCAGGCCGTCATCCTCGGCCTGACCCTGCGAATAAGCAGGTGACAAGGAATGCTAACGAAAGCCAGGCTATCGGTGTCAGTCCAGTAGAGTTGCTATCTCAGCCTCAGCTCAGTGCCGCCATGCTGCTTACACGTCACGTCACGTGACTCTCAGCTGTCTGGGTTCTCACTACAGAGGAGCAGGTAGCATCCGAGACTGTGTTGAACATGCATTGGCACAGTTTACAGACTGGTCATCGTCTGAAGCCGACATTGTAAAACTTTTCCAGTTAAAAATATCAGTTAAAGTTAAAAGTTTCAACCGTCTTAAGCTGAGCTTCAGTTTGTCGTTTTCCCCGCTGTAGTAAATCAAGCGCTCCCAAAGCAAATAAACAGTTTCTAAAATGTCCTGCAGGTGGCGCAAAACACCACCATTGTGTATTCACTCTGTACTAGATGTTCTACCTAAGAACAGGTGCGGTACACACAGTTGGTAGCTCATCAGGTACACCAAGCCAAAACTAATGCAGTCTAATAAAACACCCATGCAATAAATCCTCCCTTCTTGAAGGTAATAATAATCCATTTCTGTGACAAATCACAAATATGCCTCAATGGGGCATTACAATCTGTACAGCACAGGACACCCCCTGTCCTTAGATCCTCAAATCAAACAAGGAAAAAAATCATCAAACATCAAGAAGGGCAACAGACAGACGTGCAATACATTCATGTACAGAATAAATCAGCACAAATTTACCGAAGGGACAATCAGAACAGGACACAATTGTATGCTCTAACATAAATGAAGAACATTAGGTTACTGTATATAAACACACTGCTGCTCAAATGTTTAAGATCACCTCCATTTTCCCAGTTGTCATTTTGAAATTTAAGCAGTTCAAGTCTAGTGAATAACCTTACGAAGATGTAAACTACCAGGAGGTTAAAAAGTGAGTACATTTCATAAAAAAGGCCTTTTTCAGGCATCAACAGGTTTATTTCCTTTTTTTGCTACAATGAAAGTAAATGAAGCCTTTAAAACTGATGCTAACATTTCCTACAGGTGTCCCAGCTTTTGCTGAAAACCTTCAAAAAACAAGATGGCCTACAGCACAGGGTCCAGGCTTTCCAGATGAAGAGTGAAAGCAAAGCACCCTACATATGCAACACATCTGTTGAACCTCTGCAAAAGTTCTGTCTGTCCCAACAATATAAGGATAATCACCTTTATTGGCCAAGTATGTTACACACAAGGAAATTGTTTCCGGTACAAAACCGAGCCAGCCATCTGTGGCACCAACTCAACCGATGGCTCCAACCATCAGTGTCTTACCCAAGGACACTTTGACATGTAGACTGCAGGCACCGAGATTCGAACCTTTCAACCTTCTGGTTGGGAAAGGCCTGGTGTTTTTTTTTTTTTTTTAAATCATTTTGACCACATTTATATCAATGAGACTGTGCTGAGAACCAGAAAACACCTTTCTGTAATGCAGCAGTCGCAAACCACAGCCTTCAAAATAATCACACCTCTCTAAAGCAATGTTTAAACAAAAGCATCTTCATGAAGGAGAATTTATTGCAGGATTTGTTGCATTATATTGCAACCTAATAACCTGCAAACAAACAGTTTATATACATTGACAGACACCAAACAGTAAAGATTGGTACATATTAGTTTATTTTATCCAGCTCTTCCAGTCAGCAATTACAGGTGCACATCTATTTATTCACACATTTCCAGATGAATCTTAAAACATTTCCATTAAATGTGTTAAAAATGTACATCAGATATAGCATCAATATGAAAATACTGACAATCTTTATTACAAATCTATACCATAGGATTTATCTAGCAAGCAAAAATCAATGTTCAGCTGCTTAAAAAAAAAAGTCAGAACTCAAAGCAAAACAGCCTATTTTGAGACTGCGCTAATACAAACTGTCGCTCTCCCACAGGGTAATGATAATTCACAGTAAGGACAAAAACAGTGTCACATCTTGCAAAAATTATTGCATTGCTTTAGCCAGAACAGTAAAATCGCATCTGAAAACATCTCCTAATGGGTAAGAACACCTACTGTTACGTGAAATTTATGACCAAAGCAACAACCATGAATAAACAAAAAAAACATCAGTGAAAAAAAGTCATAAAATGTGTAAAAAAGAAAGAAAATATGTAGATGTTTGATTAGAGAATAAATAATGTTGCTGTGGGTACAATCCCAGTGTCCTGCAGTAAAGTTAGAAGTAAAGAAAATAAATTAACATTGATTTATATTATAATATTTTTCCATTCATCACAGTGTTTAATATTGGGGTAAGAACAAGACAGAAGCCCACAACATCCCACTGTAGTACAAAAGGCCAAGAGACTGTACAATAGTGGACACGCATATACCACCTGTGTTGGTTTCCAGTCATCGATATACCCCCGGGAAAAATGTGAATGTAGTGTTTCATTACAAATACAACAAACATTACTGAAAGTATCAATGATGTGTTAGTGAGAAAAAAAAACTAAATCCGCAGTCAGTGTTATCACTTTTAACAGGGAAGCAATTGATGAAAATCAGTGAGAAATAAATGACCATCTGCTCTCACTTCAGAGAGGCCGTTAGCAGCAGCATGTAATGTAAATGGTAATATTCACTACCAATGTTAAGGATCTGATTCACAAACAGGAACTAAAACAGCCATATTTCTTTCTTTATGAACTTTGTATGGGGTGTGATCAGGAACAATTTCAACAGCAAAGTATTTGGATTTAAGTGCCACAAAGTCTCATTAATACATTTTAAAGCTACACTGCGAAAAACTTATTGGTGAATTCAGACAAAATCCATACCAAAAATGCTGCAAGTCGAGTCGAGTTGTATTTATAAAGACAAAAATCACATTTTATCCTGAAATGGAAAAAAAAGGCTTTAAAACATAGTATTTAAAATGTTTCCTGCAGCTTTAAAAAAAAAAAATGTAAAAAAGTTTTTAAACTCCATCAGTCAAGCTTTTGTTCAGAGGACCTTCGGTATAGCCTCGTAAGGAATGTTTCAAGCAACAGCTCCAATGGAAACGTCAAACACAGATCAGAGCCAAGTCATACTGTACATAAAGCCGACCTGCCTCACCTTTATCAAACACAGAAAGTGTACCAGTTTGCGCCCAGTGTGCCTGCATGTGTTTGTTTCAGTATGACTCAACCTGACAAGGTCTTGTGTTGATGTACATACCAGTCATTTCATCTCACTTCTGTGGCTGTAAAGTACAGTATAGGCTAACAGTGTTACAATTCTTCAACTGGTGTTCAAGCTTAAGCCATAATATTCTGAACTGTTGTTGTGTTAGTCTCTGAAAACTGAATTCAATGAGAATGGAGATGCAAGAAGAAAAAGATGCAGAAATACTGGAGAGAACACTTTTCATATGTGAACATCTCAGGGCACATCCAAGTGAACTCAAAGAAGGACCGATTAGTATACCGTACAGTACAGAAATCAGATATATTGAGCTGTGGTCCACAAAGAATGAAAAAAAAAAAAAAAAAAAAACACATTCACATTTTGTAATTTGAACACGTACAGCAGGGGAAATAGCCCTTGTCATGGAAAGGAGAGGGAGTGCAATATGAAGGCAATTCATTCTAAGATGTCCCATTTCCAGCTGGGAGCACTCTTCTGGTGGCTCCTAATTTCCAGTTGGTCAAGATGTATTATGGTCATGCAGTCACTTCTGTGATACAAATACAGTATATAAAATAAACAGAAACAAAATAATCAAATATAAAACACAGGCCTAAAGGTATTTTTAAAAGACAAGTTGCTCCCAAACATCATGATTAAAATCATTAACCTTTCATCATCAGTCATTAACAGAGCAGGTATGGAGGAGAGATATGGTTAAATCTGAGCAAACGCGAAGAACTTGTTTTCTAGGTGGTTTCTCCTCAGAAAACCTTTTTTCCCAGATCTCAGCACTTTGGATTTTGTGATACTATATTGTATGGTAGTGTGGTGCAGGGGTGGGGGTGACAACGCAAAAACAAACAAACAAAAAAATCCATATTGCCAACAAATTCTTGAGCTAAAATCCGGCTTCAGCGTGTGTTTATTTGTTCACTTAACTTCTACCGTCACCTGTTCTCACAGGACTGATGAGAACAAACAGGCCTTGTGTCATCTCTGCCCCCAGTGGATGTTCAGCATAACAGTTTTTAACCCCAAACAAGTGCTTCTGGTGGTTTAAGGGTCAGGGGCACCAAATTACACTTCGTCTCTACTTTTGCTGGGGGGAATGGGGGGTCATCACTATGGCACACATGCATGGTCACTGGCGTGTAGAAGAGCAAAGTAGTGGTAGTGCAGTGTCTGATGTGTACATGGTGGAATCACCAACATTTCATGTTGACATTTAATATTTACACATATTCTCAGGTTCAGTCACTGTATGATGGAATAGGATGTTCCTGTGTTTGTCTCTCTCCAGTGTTTATGTGTGAACGCCCAGTTCTACAGAGTTATAACAGTGCCATCCTCCTCCAGACTCCGCTTCTTCATTGCCCTGTCTGGTGATGGTGCTGTCAAAGTGGCACTGGCATGGTTTAGTGATCCGCTGCTGGTGCTGGCTGGCAGCATTCCATTGGCATTGATGGAGAAGGTGGAGGCGGTGGCAGTGCGCAAGTTGAGATGTGGCTCATAGCGAGGCATTGAAGGCATGCTATAGGTGGAGGGGGTACGTCTGATGGGTTCAGCCTCGCCTCCTGCTTCAATCACCAGGTCCTCATCATCCTCATCGCTCTCCAGATCCCTGGCCATGAAGTTCTGGATGATGTGTGATGGTGCTGAAGCGGAAGCACCAACTCCGCCATGTGTCGAGTAGCCATAGTGACTGGCATCACTGTCCGATGAGCGTCCCGAGCTACCGGACGCAGCGCCTCCTCCACTGCGGACAACATTGTTCCGCTGGTTGGCTGGCTTGACGGTGATAATGAGGTTGTGGCTGTTGGCGATCATCATGTCTGTCACCTGGTCCAGAGACTTCCCAGCCACCTCGATCCCGTTCACCTCCAGCACCTCGTCATTGACAGCCAACAAGCCGGTGCTCTCCGCAAGCCCGCCAGGCACCATGCGAGAAATGAATATCCCCGGGACCTTTTCCAGGCCCTGTGGGGTGACCCGTACACTGGAGCCATCACGGATGTAGAAACCTAAAGGTTTTTCCTGGCCGTGCTTGTACAGGCGAACACGTCGGTGCGTTTCAGGGAGGATGTCCACGTCGATGATGGAAGAGACAGGGCGAAAGTCCTTAGGGAGACTGATGATCACTGGCGGTTTTTTCCTGTTGGTGTCAGGCCGCAGAAGTACAGCAGAAAGCACTGTGTTCTTTTTCCTGGACAGTGAGTCGGTACCAAATGTTGTGTAATCAGCTTCCTCTGCAAAATAAAAGAGAGGAAGTAGAAAAAGAGAAAAGGAAGATGAAATGGGGAAAGGGTGAGAGAAAATAAAAGCCAGTTAATTTCCATTATGATCCTGCTGGGCACATTACAGCAGTAGGCTGACACTCTACTGCATCATGTAGCTTCAGGAGAATGAGTAATGCTCTGCAACAGAGCAGCTCTCAGCCTGAGACATATCCTGTGTTCAACACACACAAGAAGCTGATCCACAGAACATCCCTCAGTCATACTCATGCAAAACGCTACACCAGACAAACGGGTACTCGCTCCCAGTCCATTGGCACTGTTCGACATGCCACCAACCACAAATTAGCCTGCATATGCCGTTTTATGGCCTTGCAGGTACCTGTGGTGTGCAGGGATGCTGTGCACATCGCTCATGTGACTCCTCCATTTTCAATCTGGGATACACTTTTTTTTTTTTTTAAATCTGTATCCAATGAAGATATTACTGCAAACCTAAACAAAAAAAAAACAAAAACAAAGTATATTGACACCTCCAGGAACATATTTGCATTTTATACTTAAGGTACATATTAAACCAATGAGATGAGCTGTTAGCAGGTGCATTGTGTTACGTTTGGAGAGAGTCTGGCTCACTGCTCCCCTTTGCTTCTAGTCTTTATGTAAAGCTAACTGTCCCCTGGCTGTAGCTTCATGGTCAAATTTTAGCTGCATCAGTCACCAAAGTACTACAACCCTGTTTGTACATTTTGAGGAGGAAATGTGTACACTGTGAAGCTAATTTAGACTTTAACCCAACACAGCTCGTATTAACACTAGACTGGCCAGGTGAAGCAGGGAAAAGCTGGACCTTGGCTCCCTAATAGTTAACTAACATTATACAAGCAGCTAAACATTAACATCTTTGCAACTTTCTTTTATGTCAGTGCCCAGGATTTGTGTGCTTCTGGTGTTTGAATAGGGTGTCACATCTTCATTTCCATATTCTTCACCTTTTGCTTCAGTTCTGATGAAGCCTCTTGGATGAGAGGTGAAACGTCTTCGATCTAGAAATCTAAGTCCAGTTGATTTTTTCTAAGGTTTTTCTCAGTTTACTATGACCTGGATGACTGAGAATCTGCACAGACATGTTCACTTTTTGCTATTTTTACAGCACTTTAACTGTTTTTAGATCAAAGCACTCTATAAATAAAGCTCTTGCAGTCCTATGCCGACACTTGTCTCTCTGAGTCTGTGTGTAAGTAATCCTGAAAATGATCCATTCAGGTGGCTGATAAAGGTTCCAGCTCTTAGGCTCTGACAGATATGCACCCCTCTCCATCCCTTAAACCAAAACAAAAGATCAGTTGTCCAAAGAAAGAGCGACAGTCTCACATTTCACATCCCATGGGGCACAAGGCTAGTGTATACACATTTACTATATCTTTACCAGCATTGACCTTATGGGCCAACTCCACCTGAAAACAATATAGCAACAACAGCTTCATGAGTAACTGTAAAGTCAAAAAGTTAAAACAAATTCCACGATCCCTGGTCTGTTCCTGGTCAGTCAGTTATTTTGTGCCTTGTCGTGCATGTAAACACCGCAGTAAAGAGGAGTAGGAAGAGCAGCACAGGTGCAATGTTTCAAAGCACCTGCATGCACACATACACAGGCTGTTCTATGCAGTCATGCATAGGAGGCAACGCTCCACTTCTCGTTTCACTCTTTC
>NW_018128201.1:103430-122945 GCF_001952655.1 Monopterus albus | reverse complement strand
CCCGATCTCCAGCATGAGCGCTCGGACCTGACAGTGGAGGGCCACTCAAAGGAACACACAGCAAAGGGATGCTGTTCTGGTGTTAAACAATAAAAATCATACCACTTTCTGACTAAGCATGTGTAACTCCACACACGTGTATACAACATATGCTGGTTAAACACACACACACACACACACACACACACACACACACACACACACAGAGAAGAGGTATCAGTGAGGTATCTGGTTAATGATGATGACAGAGCCCTAATGAAAAGCAGCACATGAAGCATAACCAAGGTGCTGTGGTCAGAGAGCATGCAGGTATGTGGCTGGTTTGGCTGATGATTAATGAAAAAAAAAATAAGATGAAGTTTTACAATGGCAAGATTTGAGAGGATATCGTAAGGCTGCTGTTTAATCGCTTTATGTATTTATGGGCCTGTTTGCAAATTACTGCAGATATGACGGAAGTTGTGTCAGCGCACTTACTCCGCTGCAATTCCACTTTTTCCGAGTAATGAGTGCAATTCTTCACAGCTCTGAAAGTTCCCATTAAATAAGCTAAAATGTCCAACTTGTCCATTAAAGGGGTAGTCCATCAGCTTTACACACAGGTCAATTGGAAGTCTGCTTACCCTCTCATATAACCCATAAGTGCTTCCTGACTTCTCACCCATAGCGGCAGCGGGAAATAATCCATAGATAAACAGAAAAATCACTGTTAAAAACAAAAACTAACCCTGTTGAATGTGTGCCAATGCCACTGTAAAGGCTTCCAAAGTTTCTATATAGAGACTAACTAATACTCTTCCTACAGTGCCTTGCACAGCTCATGTGGACAGCTTTAGAGATATTTGGACAATAGTGGTGATTTAGCTCAGAGTCTGCTAATTTCTACATAAAGCCTACATTACAATTATGTATTTGAAAGATATTAGTGTTTAACTGGCAGAGTAGGCCAAGCAAAAGATGCTATTTGCTGGATAATGGGAAACTCGGAGAACATTTCAGAATATTTTGGCCTGTAGTTTTTAGTTTTAATCTGGCATGACAGATTAAACTTTGAAGTGCACCATTAAATTAACTCTACAGTGTATCACCTGCTCTTCTCCACACACACAATAACCATGACAGAAGAGATGCCTGCAGAGCTATCAGATTCAGTGGTCATACTTAAGGCATAATTCACAGTCCCCGAATAGAAAATGTGATCTCCAGCTGTATGTTTCTCACAGCTCTGCGCAGGTTAGGTATTCCAGCTATGCAGTGGCTGCTTTGATTTCCCACACTTCGAATGGAGTCAGTGAGGAGCAAAAAAAGGGAAGCAATGGAGGAGGCAAAACAAGCCAGCAAAACACTGGCACAAGTGAGGACATGCAGTGTTGCTTGTCATTCTTCTTTGTAGTATGTAAAACACAGGGTGAATAAGTAATGCAGAGAGTTCTAATATCATGGGGACTGAGAAACTACTTGTGCAAATTGACGTGCATTGGTTGAACACATCTCCCTCAGTGCTCGATTTATTATACAATCTGTATGCATCATGCTTCAAGTCTGGACTTTGGCTTTAACAAAGCCAGTGCTCCAAATAAGTGGGATGTGCAGGCATTCAGAACACGTCACACCTTTTTCAGTGAAAGAAGTATACTTCATCTTTGGTATCGCTGCTCAGTAACCACTGCTCCTCTGGTTGCACAACTATGATGTCTCATAACGAATCTCCAGCTTTCTTTGTACTACATTACTCCTCCACGACACCATCAATCCACTACTTCCTGGTACGTGTTGTCCTGGGATCTCCGTGAGGGAAACCTGATACTGTCACGGAGTTATTCATAGTTACTCTATCCGGAAGGAGGTAGAGCTATCACAGTAACTAATACTCCTACCTGTACATTTAGATATCAGGTATTTATGCAGCTGCTCTGTGGACAGATGGATCATTACAAATAAGATCACAGAACAAATAAATATCAATCTATGGAGAAAATCTAATTTAAAAAGTGTATAGCTTTAAGCAAAAGCCCACTTCTCATTTGTTTATATTGAATAAGAATTGCTGTCTGTGAAAGCAATCAACAGTTTCCAAACATAACATGTCTCAAGGATAAGATTAAGAAAAACATGGAGAAAGACAAGCAGCTGAGGGGTTGTGGTGTTCTGGAGAGAGTCAGGTTTGTTGATGATAAGCCTGGATGTTCACCACGCAGCCGGTGCCATGGTGTTCCTGACACAGAACGATACAAGAGCGGGAGGAAGGGGAGTGCACGTGCATGTTTCAGTGTGAACTTGTGTAGATGAGAAAAACCAGGGGTGGAGTAAAAGAAAAGACATGAACTATACAGAAGAGAAAGAAATGCAGCAATACAGAGCGAGAGAAGAAAGGAAAAGAGGAGGAGGTGGCGACAAAAACTTTCAAAGGAGTAAATTCCCGGAGGGTTACTATTCCTGGTGTAGTGAGCATACCTCCCTGGCACAGCCCAGATAGAAGTGCCTTAGCTCTGCTGATAAGAAAAAGAAATGGAAAGAGGTAGGTCAAAGGGAGAGTGCTGAGAGCAGAGGACATAATAGGAATGGCAAGAAAAGAGTGAAGCTGTCCACACAGTGTACCGACATGAGTCAAGTGTTTGGGTAAGGGAGCTGCTAGAGAGACCTACAGAGACATGAAGCAAGTAGGAGCAAAGACAAAGCCTTGATGCATAACTGAGCTGACTATATGAGGAATTACTCATGAAATCCGTAATTCATAAGACTCCAGTCATGACCATTACTCGGCTTCTAGGCCTGCTCATAAAATCTCACTAATAACTTCTCTACTATACTCATCAGTCCTGCTTTATTACTCTGCCATGACAGGAGCCGTTTATCAAAAAATATAGCAACTAAGATCTACGCTGCAAGAGAAACCAGCTGCAATGTAGCGGCATGTAATTTACTATTAACACAGCTCACTACAGGGCTGGAGAATTAACACACGTTAACTGCCAGTTCATGTAAAACTCATGTACAGCACATTTCTGTGCATTTGCATCATCAGTGCAGTCTGAAGCAATTCCATCATTTTCTTTCATGCTGACATCGACACCTCTCCTTCCTGTTATACCTCCCCTCCCCCTCCAATTATCCTTCCCTGTGCCCTTCACTCTCTTGATCTTGGGACAGGGGCAGGTCAAATGGGGATGTAGGTTTGGGGTGTGTCTGGGGTGTGGTAGCTAGATCTGGGTCTGACAAATGGGGCCTTCTACACAGCCTTGCTATTTGTAGCTTCCAGGAGGAGAAGGCAGGGGTGGCAACAGACGTTGGGGAGGATGGAGTAGAAGAAGGGAGAGAGGAATAGCTGTGGGGGTTGGGAGAATCCTGGTCTAGCTTCGCACGCCTGTCGCTCATGTGTCTGAATAGGGACTTTACTTTGGAGGGATAAGTAAGGGGACTCTGTTCTTCTGGTTGTGTCCTGCCTTCAGCATCTGGCTCTGGAAGACAACAGAGCCAGCCTGCAGTTAGATCTGACCACTGAAGCAAATTTATCATTGCCAAGAAGAACTGAGTGCTGACTGCACAGTAGCTGCATTTATAATCAGTAAACAGGACCGATTTTCCAGTCAGATTTGGAGAGTACAAAAGCACAGGTGTAAATAATAATGGCTGTATTCCATTTTGTGGCTTCAAGTGCAGGGTCCTGGTACTGTGCATGCTGGCTCAGTCACACTGTCATGGCCTACTGGGATGACAGGGAAGACATCATTCATATTAATACTAACACCTTTTCCTACTGCGATAATCCAAACTGTCTGTGTGAAAATATCATAAGCTTAAGTCTAATTTTAGCAAAATACCTGTCAGCATATTCTTATGTTACCTTAAATTTGCCTGATAAATCTTTCCAGTGACCAGTAACCCTTTCATCGTACTAGTGACATGGGAGTGTTGTTTTGAGACAGACTGGAAACAGCCGAATGTAAACAGAATAAGGAGCAAATAAAGTGTGTGGAGTTAAGGAGCAGTCAGAGCCTTGTGACTTGTATGTGATAAGCCAGGGTAAATACGCTGGAATAAAGTGCTGAAAGAAATTCACAGATAAGCGTAAAGGTTCTCATGGATGCTTCATAGCCTTAGTATCGAGTACTAAAATCTGGAACTGAGTTAGCATCCTTGCAATTCTGGTTCGCTCACCCTTAAGTGGATTTTTAGTTAGGATGCCTGAAATAAAGTCTGTGTTTAACACAAGGCCAATACATTTCCTTTTTGGTTCTACAATATAAAATATGTCAGTAAATATCACACATAATTTTTTAATGTTTCTACATGTCTTAAAAAAGGGAGGTGCAAAGAAGTGGCTAAATGAGACTACAGAGACCGTCTAGGATATAAAACGTCATCATGCTAAACATAGAGACTCATCTACTCCACAGTCCGCCTTTAAAACCTTGTTATGTTTGAATTTGCAAACTATTCTAACCTACTGACCCGGCCATGATCACTAGTTAGATCAGGTCGTACTATGAAGAAATGATTTTGTCAAAGAGGTAAGCGCTATAAATCAAATTACAAGTTGGAAGCCAAGTTGATAACACTGAAGCCATGGGACTGTGGTGTAGTTCATTTATAATCACCTTTGTTTGGCCAAGTCCGGTACAGAACCAAGGCAGCCATCTGCGGCGCCAGCTTGCTTTTCAGTTTAGCCACTTATGGTTTGCTGTGGTCAAACGTCCACTTTTTCTTCCCTCCACTTTGTCAGTATGCCC
Organism: Monopterus albus; assembly: GCF_001952655.1. Taxonomy (NCBI): domain Eukaryota; kingdom Metazoa; phylum Chordata; class Actinopteri; order Synbranchiformes; family Synbranchidae; genus Monopterus; species Monopterus albus. The sequence continues at coordinate 118,215 of NW_018128201.1, read as the reverse complement.
ACTGCATCACCCTCCTCTTCACCGCTTCCAATCTGGTCTCTAGTGTTATTTCTTCCTCCCTCATGTTTCTCAGCAGTCTGTTCTCCCGTTTCCTTCCCTCCCTCTTCCCTTCCTCTGTCCATTCATGTTTGAAAACTTCTGACAGACTCTACAACAGAGAGTCTCGACAATCATTAGACTCTTTCAGACATGCACCCCTTCCAAAGAATTTTCCTGCTATTTCATATGTAGGTGTCAAGTCTGAACAAAGCCTCGACTCTCGTAGCCGGCAAAATGTTACCGGCTGCATGTCTGAATTGGAGCGGTCAAACTGCCAGTAAAGGCACGCTCAAGATGACAACAGTGCTATGTAAGCCGTACCCATGCACATTTAGAGGAGCCATTCACTTATCACATCTAAAAACACATGGAAAACATCAGCCCTCCGTGAAAGCACAAGGAGCTAGCAGACTAAACAAGGAACGTGTCACCCAGTGCAGTGGTGTGCACATTTTGCTGTAAGTGCTAAATAAAAACTATGGATAATTCCCTCCATAGTTCCTGGCTTGTCCAGTCAACATGTCGAAGTGTCCTTGAGCAAGACACTGAACCGCCAGTTGCTCCCAGTGATAACACCGGTGTGTGAATGTGTGAGTGATTGGGTGAATGGCCAAATAGTGTGAAAGCGCTTTGAGTGTGCTGTAAAGCATAGAAAGGCACTATACATGTATAAGACCAAGACTAGATTTGTCTCATGGGATGCTGGATGCCACATAAACATTGTGGCTGTACCTAGCTATGTTCTGCTAGGTGTGAACAAAGACTTGCTGGGAATTTCACAAAAAAGCCACATGTAGTCCACAAACTCAGGGCTTCCTTGTCTGAAAGCAACCCCCTCCCCATCCATCCATCCATCTAAGCCACCCTCCCTCATCTTCTTGCAGCCTGCTTAAAATCTCATCCAGCCAGGATACAAAGGCTACAGAGGAAGGTTTTTAGCTTTCCAGGCTGTACGCTCTCTCTGGTTTTAAATGTTCTTTGACTCTACTTTCTTTCACTCTTCACACTGTTTTTCTCCTTGTTGATGGAGCCCGGCTCTGTAGCCAAGGGTCCAGTCTGGCCTGTTGTCCTGTCTAATCTAGCCAGCAGACGTGATCAGAGGCTGGCCACATTCCACCCAAAATTGCCCCCTCTCTGCCTCCCTTCTTCATCCATCTCTCCTTCTCTTTATTTCTCTCTCTTTCACCCTCCCCAGCTTGGGCCTCACTCCACATTCCTCTCTCACCAATACTATTCCCACTATCCTCTCTCTCTCTCTTGTTGCATTCCAATCACACTTATACTACTTCTTCTCCCTTCCCCACATCTCTAATTACATGCCATTGCCTAAACAAAGCCTTATACATTACTCCCTCTTTAATACTGTTTACTCTCTCTCCTTTCATCCTTCCATCTTTCTTATTCGGCCTAAGAAATGTTCCTCCTCCAGCATTCCTCCTCCGGTGCTCACTCATTACATACACAATCCTTGGGAATAATTTGTACTCTGTGGAAAACTATCAGATTCACAGCTGGGGTGGCTGATCTATTACTCCTCAGTGCTGTGTACCTTGGAGAAAATGACATCTATTACACCTGCCAGCACTTTGTCTCTCTCACCTTCTCTTAGCACTGTGTGATAAATCGTTTTGTGAGCATGATTTACATCCCTGTGCGACCTCAGACTCGCGTGACAATAATTCTGCTGTGTTTGCATTAGCAGTGAGATGTAACTGTGGCAACACAGCGTTTGAAAAATAGTTGCAGGGGGGCACAGAATATCTGTCACAATGTCCAACATGTTGGATTTGTTTTTGAATCAGTCTTCTCTTCCTGTCTACAGTTCGTCACGTGATGCAACGCAATCCTGCTATTGGTTAACGCAGCTAACCAAAGATAAGGGGGCACTTGGTTTGTTGCAAGGCATCTCTGTGCTAATGCAAACATGGCAGAATCATTGTCACGTGAGACTGAAATCGCACAGGGATCTAAATCATACTCACAAAATGATTTGTTATGCAGCCCTACTTTCTCTGTGTAGATCTGTCTTCCCTTCATGTTGTGGCAACCTCGCTCATTCAGATTTTTTATGTTTGGTATCCTTCATCCAAATCTCCCTCTCCACTACACTGTCTTCCTTGTTTCACCTGGCTCTCTGTGCCCGTCATGTCCGTCACTACACACCTACAGTATCTCTCCCTTTCATGACTCCACTGACTCAGTACATTGCTTATAACACACTGTCTGCATGATTAGAAGGGTGTTACATTTTAACATTGTACATTTCCCATTCTGTGGCTTGATGACTCATGCTCTGGTTACTAATTGCTAAGGCAGTCCCTGCTGGGATACACAAATACAAGCATTCCTATCTCTCTCCATACCTTTCCCTCTACCTTACTGCTGAAGCGTTATGAGCCATTCAGGACTGAAACTGTGTGAGCGATGAACAACTTCACCAAACAAACCCACACCCTGACAGACTTAAAAAAAACTACCACAACTCTACACATGATGATCTGGAAACTATATGTACTGTATGTTGTGTGGGTACAAAGAACTTTCAAGATGACTGATACAGGTAAACCCAGGAACTTCTCTTCTGACAACCATGTGTGCAGCCAACCAAACATAAACCTGGGTGTGTCATACAGTTTCTCCAATGTCAGGTTCACTTGTATCAGAGACTGTGCGCATTGTCAGCTTCTACAACAGCAATCACTGATATGACAATGAATATTATTTTAAATAGAAACTAACATCCACACTTCTCCATGTGACTCCTGAATAATGACCACAATAATCTCCATTTACAGCAAGCTTAGCAAAAACTGTGTGGACAAGGAAATCACTCATAACAGCTCTCATCCCGTGGAGAATCATTCTGTGCTCCCTGGACTTGGATTGTATCGATTCTCATTCTGATTGTGAACAAAACTACTATGTGTATCTGACACACAGTGAAATGACAATGTTGTAGGAGGACAGTTTATGCAGCCCATAAAGCTGTTTTTAAGTGCGAATGCTAGCAGTACAGCTCCCAGCATGCTCTGCAGCTCTCACCAGCCTTAAAGAGTCTCAGCACCGTTAATCCACCTGGACAGGCCTCTTCAGTGCTGCCATGACAACAAGTAAACAGTGGACACCTTCTTGCCAGCTCAGTAATCATCAGCACATTGTTCATAGATGGAGGGCGGGTTGTAAGGGATATACGATGCGGCTGAACTGTACTGCTTTTAAAAATGACTGGCAAACATGGAGTCCAGTAGCCCACAGAGACACCAACACTTAGCCCAGCAGTGAACAATACAACATAATGGCTGGTCAGTGATGCTGCGATGATGCAGGAACACCAACAATGTCGGCTTTATTCAAGAAGCAGACCACAACAATACAACAACAGACACCCACAGCCCTACATCCATCCATCAAACCAACTGCACATCAATGAATGAACAAAACCCACAGAGAGAGCACCTAGCCTGGGATAGATGAAGCCTGGATTCAGACATCCAGACAAAATGCATGCCAAAAATAACCTCTCATGACATGCACGGACTGAACTGTGTTGAGAGCTGACACCCTTCTCTTGTTTTATTAAAAACAAAGAGAAACCTGTTTACAATCAGTGAGACTGGAAACTGAGTTTGTTTTTATTAACTCCAAACACATTTCACAGATATCTGTGTAATAGTGAAGGCCAGGCTGGAACAAACTTTGGCCCACACTGCTGCCTTGTCTAGTCCCGCTCCCACTCTTATGCGGTAATTACCAATCTCATCACATCTGACTGCTGACCATCTAGGAGACAGCAGTAGTGGTAATCTAATAGCATTACAAGTCCGTTTGTGACATTATGGCTGAAACTCTAGACTGGCCTTGGTGCACAAACACAAACTGGTTTAGCTGAATGACTGTGATGCACAGAGAAGTGTGACCTGACTCCTGTGCTTCTGATAAAAGGAAAGAGTTTGGAGCCGATTTATCTGATTAAGCTTTGAAAATAAAAAAAGACCACCCAATCTTGGTGTAGGGCCATTTGTACAGATATGACTGTGAGACCAAGCATCATTGAAACAATTCCTCCAAATCATTTCCTGTTCTCTCACTCCGCCAACATGCCACTAAGAGAGCAGAATTTAAAGATGTGAAATGCTTTCCAGATAAACAAAGTTAATGCACAGTGTTAGAATGTTCTGAGTTGGCCCTTGGCCTGGCCCCAACATCAAGAAGATATTAACTCACTATAGAGCTTTTACTAGAGATAATAACTGGTGTCTGCAGATATATAATAAATGATCTCTAAACTACCAAAATGCTGCATCTGCACACTGCAGAGTCTTTATGCTGGGACCAACTGGTGCTTCCAGTAAGATAAAGGGGGGTAGACAAACCAGGGTCTGAGGGCAGTGGGGTCTGTAGGGGGTTGTGGCTGCATTAGTGTGTTTGTTCCTCCTGGCTTTGTTCTGTCATGCATGTGTGAGTGCATGACCGATGTGTGATGTCTGCTTGTCTGCATGATTGTGTTTTCGTGTGTGTGTGAGCAGCAGTGAGCCCAGTGTGGGGCTTGTGTCTGGAGCGTGTAATTGAAACATGGTCCCATGCAGCGCTACCACAGTGACCCCACTAATCTCCTCCTGACAAAGTGGCTTAGCTTCTATAGGGTCATATGGCACAGCAAGACAGCTTATACACAACAGAGCACGTGGCTCAACCTACCCCTGCCAGCAGACCCTGGGGTCTTCCCCATATTCAACAAGCAACTCATCAGTTAGGGTGCACTTCAAATATCATAAAAGAAGTTAAAACTTTATTTATTTGTAGTCTGGCAAGCCATGGTTAATATAATCCCTAGATATGCAAAAACAATCTACAGTTATGAGCTTAAAGGGACCAAAACGTCCTCCACAAGCCCCTGAATATAATAACAGGACAATCTGTGTAATAATGACTGGGAATGAGCCAGTGAGGCAGTAATTAATGGTGATGAGACAGAATTAAAATAAATAAATAACACATTCACTTGCTCATTTAGTTTTTTAGTTTTGGCCAACCCTGGCAGTGAAATTTTCTTTGTAAATGAACACTGTTTCTCAGCAATAAGTAGTTTGTCTGCAACAACAGCTCAATCTGGGCTAGGGATGTATGGATACCAATTTCTTTTTTTTTTCCAGACCAAGTTGAGTACTCGCCGATACAAGTACTTAATGATGTGATGTTTCTACGATTAAAAAGAAAAAACTACAATTACCATAAAAGTGCAATGACTTTAGAGACAGCTTTTAATTTCATGAGATTTACTCTGATAGTGATTAAAGACAATATCCTATGTAACTGGAGGCTGTGCAAATTACCTGAAAACTTTGTGCTAAAAACATAGTACGGCCAGCATTCCCACTGATAAACGTGTAACTGCCTGAATTTCTGTAGCCTGCTACACAGCAGCATACTGTAATATAGTGCATTTCAAGCTTCCTAGGAGTGCGACCCTGTCTAAGGATGTAATGATTTCACAACCCCCTGACTACAATCAGCATAACAAGCACCGTAGTGGTTTTAGTGGAATGAACAGGACCAGGTATTTTGACCAGGAGGAGAGTTGCATTTCTGCAAGTTTGTTGTTGTATTTCATTTCTTCAACAGGTGTGTGAGTATTACACTCTACATTACTGATGATGCTGTTGCACATTACAAGTGTTGACGTCTGTGTAAAATGTGACCTTGTGTCTGTGTGAGACAGGGAGGGAGGGGCCCTCACAGACACACACAACAGAGAAGCTGAGTACGCAGTTGGCCTTACTTTTGTTATCATCACTTATCTTAAAATATCCCAGAACCTCTCAAATTTCCTCTCTGCTGCCTAATGACCAGCTTAGCCAGCATGAGGTTACTGTAATGCTGCCGTTAATTGGTACTGGTGCGTAGGGTAAAACTACTACTAGATGGCGGCATCAGACCCAATACGCGATACTGGTATTGGCATTGCTGCATCCCTAATTTTGGCAAAACACATGGGCAACATGCAACTTAAAATCTGAAAAAGTAAGATGATACTATGATCTATTAAAATTTTCTCTTTTGTTTAAATAATCTAGACAAAATACACTAAGCTTAATAATTTGTTCTGTTCAACAGCCTATCCCATATTACTAAGCTTCAATGGTAACACAAGCCCATTGTATTTGCATAGGAAAGTAGATCTGACCTAACGGACCGATGGAAGCTAGGACTCTTTGCTCAAACATGTCTTCTGTGCTTACCTTTCCTCTGCAGGAATAGCCTGAGTAGAGGGCTTGCAGTGGAAATGGCCTTGTAGTAGTTGTCATCATTGTTGATGGGCAGCAGGTCGCCATGCACATCAGCATAGCCCACCAACAACTCCACATTGGGGATGCGATGCACATGCTGCAGGAGGCCATAGAACTCATCAAAACGGCCCGGCTTCGAACGGTCCAGAGAGAACCGACGAAACTCTGCGCCAAACTGGGATGGGACAAACAGGTGTGTGTGAGCAAAACTGTACAAACAAATACACACACAGGAATGAGGGGAGACTGAGAAAGAGCCAAAGAAACAGTGTCATAGCTGACAAGTAGCAGCAAGCCTATGCATACTCACAATATTAAGGAAGAGCTCCTAAGGGTCTGAGATTTGGGGCTGTGTCAGATGTACACTATGGTACACTAGCAGCCTAGATCATTTCAAAAGCACTGCAGACTCTGCCATCTATAACCCACCATATGTGATGAATTATTGATGGAGGCTTTGTGATGAGTGTTTCTCTATCTTTATCTCTATCTGTATTTATGGATGCAGTATGTTGAAGACTTCACAGTGCAGTTTAATCAAGAATGTCTGAAGAATGTCTGGCGTGCAGAGAAAGACCTTGATCAATGTACATGCATTCCCACAAAACACACTACTGGCTCACAAGTATCATCAGTGTGGTCTGACTGGATTAGTGGCTGCAGATCCCTACTCTTTAGCACAGCTGTGACATTGGTGTTGTTGGTGAGAAGTGTTGTGGTTGCTGTTGCCCTGGGCTGAAAGATTATCCACTGGTAACCTGGACAATGGTCATCTCATGCATTAGTGCAAAGCAGAATTATATTAATTATAGGCTGGGAAACATAACAGGTCCCAGGCCTGTTTCTGGTAGAGCATAAGAACACAAGAACATTTTAAATGACCCTGGTCAGCTCAGAGTGAACAGAGTAAAATACTAGTGGTAGAAGTTAACATTAACTCCACCTTTACCAGCTGCAACATTAAAGTGATCAACACAATAACACATCAATAAGTATAATACAATAATATGATATACAATCATGTGAAATATGTCTTTACTTTAATTTGTGGTATTAATATTTTTGTGCTTTTACTTAACATTTAGAATGCAGGGCTTCTACTTTTAACAGTATTTTTATACCGTTACTTCTTATTTAAATAAACAATCTGAGTATTTCTTTCACTGCTGCTTTGAACTTGAATTATTGCTTGGTATCTTGTGAATTTTCACCAGGAATAACTAAAAACTAATGATTATAGGCTTATAGATTTTCCTTTATTAATCTCGCGATATTAAAACGTGATAATAATTATCGCCCTGGTGAAATGCTATCTCTCCATATCAGTATATAACAGGGCCAGAGAAGCGGCCAGCATGACGGAGTGCGGGGGTGACAGAAGGTCACGCACGGCTTACATTAGAAGTTAGAAGCTTGTGCACAGTTCATGCACGGTTATAAGGTCTGAAGAGACTCGTGTGAAATCATACAGGAGAGAAGTCAGTTGAGTTTGTGGCTAAACATTTACAGTGCTTGCATATTGTTGTCTTTTACTGTATATGATAATTCATACTCAGAAAGCAGAACTGGAGCGACATTCATTACACAATGCTTAGTTAAAACATTTCAAAATGCACCTGCAGCGTTTTGTATTTTATGACTTTCAGTTAAATAAAAGCATTTTTTCCAGTCATATATTTCGTTTTCAAAACAGCCTCATATCGTTCTCTGGTGAGCCAAGTGTTTCGTCACACCCTCAGTATCAAATGAAGTAAAAAGTACATTTACCTCAGAAATGTAGTGAAGTCTAAGTACGAAGTAGCAGAAAAGGAAAATTTCCACTGTAAAATTTTTTTATGGATACTCTGTGTAAAACCTGTATTGTAACTGTTATGTTGAGAAACAAATAGGCCACCGTTTGTGTAAACACTAATTCTGAAAACTAGTGCTGAGCAGAAAAAAATCGCCCTGTGGCCTCATTCCGCAGCAGGTGTGTAATCATGGCGCAGACAGGAGGCAGGAAGGAACCAGGCCGTGTCACACCTGTACGTACAGGAACCTAACATGACAGGCAGGTATCAGCATCCCATACCAGGTTAATTTGTCTTAAACTTTCCCACGGAGTTATGCTGAAACCTAAAACTCACTCAGACACACAACGCTATACGAGTATTAGGTAACAGGGCAGGTGGGACGGCTGTGACAGGTGGCTCACTGGGGCGTCAGCTGACAACAACCCCCATCTTCAAACTTCCTAGCTAGCTAAACTTATCAGATCAACGCCACGGTTAACAGTAAAGTTTTTAAAATGGCGAACTAAGTTACCAGCGAGCTGGTCAGTTACAAAACCTGCGCTGGGTAGTTAATCTTAGCTCATATCTGTGTAAATTGTGCGACATGACAACTTGCTATCACTTAGCAGGCTAAATTAGCCAGAGTAATCACCACAGGAAGAGTTAAGACTGCAAATATAACGAGTAAGGTGACAAATAAGTGTCCATATGCACCTTGCTCTTCACCTCCACGGCACTCAGAGAACGGCTGCTCGACACTCGGTGGTTTTTGTTCGCTAGCAGCGGGACCGCCGCCAAAGCCGCTGCTGCTCCGTACCCAAAAACCGTTTTGTGTCCACTAGTTATTTCTCCAGTATCACCGACTGTCCCGCGGCTCCTGTACGTCCGACGTCTCCTTCTATGTCTCCAAGAGTGCGACAGCCGCTGCCAACCAGCCGAGCTCAGCCTGTAAACTTATCTCCTCTCATACTTGCCGCGGCCAGGGTAGCAACAGCACTTCTGTATACCGAGTCTTTGCCCCGCGGTGCCTCTGCCTACCTCTGTGTGGCTGGAGACTTCAAAATAAAAGACCCAAAATTTGGCTTTCCATAAAGCTTGCCTTCGAAATAAGAGCCCCGTACCCGCTATAGACAAGTGACAATTACAGGAAAAGAGAAGCAGCTATATTTATTACTAAATAATAAAAAAGCACTAAAAAAGACATTACAAAGTGCTTAACAATAACAAATACTACATCATAAAATTGTTATACGGTCATAAAAGAAGCCATAAGACCTCTCACGAGCACAGTGAAATATCACACCATCAGTGGTGGAAAGTACTGGTTACAGCTGTAAACTGTAAGTACATTTGCTCAAGTACTGTACTTAAGTGCATTTTTGAGGGGTACTTGTTTATGCTCTGCTACTTCATACTACTACTTCATACTTCTAATTCTACTAGATTTTGGAGGCAAATATTGTACTTTTTACTGTGCTACATGTAGGCTATTTGATAACTTTAGCTACCTTTGAGAATAAAATGCAGTACAATCATAAGACTTTATTGATCCCTGGTGGGAAATCTCAAGAAGCCAAGCAGAATTTCAAATTTGAAGCAATATAAGGCAGATAACATTAGCTCAACCTTTACCAGCTGCAACATTAAAATGATGAACACAATCATTCATCAATAAAAACTAATTCAATAATATAATATACATTAATGTGAAACTTTTACTTTAGCTGGTTTAAGTATATTTTGATGCTAATACTTAGATACTTTCTTCCACCACTACACACCATTACAGAACAGTAAGTGCCATAAAATAAGAAGAAGGCATTCAGCTATAGTCAGAGTCAAAAGCCAAAGAGTACAGGTGAGTTTTCAGTAGCAATATAAAACCTACCAATAGCAATAGCAAAAGCATTGATCAGCTCTGTGCTTAAACTTAGACCTAGATACTCTTGCAGAAATGGCTGATCTTCCTGGCACATGATCTACCAGCTCCATGAGGTAAGGTGGGCACTAGACCATTTAAAGCCTTAAAATAAATAATTGCAATTTAAAATCTCTTCTATACTGAACTGGAAACCAGTGAAATGAAGCAAGAATGGGGGTTAAGGACACTTCAGTAAATGTGTGGTCTCTTCCAGGATGACAATGCCCCCTTTTATATAGCAGGGCATGATCATGGATGGTTTATGAGATAATGGGCCCCTACCTTGTGTTAGGTATTTTTAGTCAGATAGATATTGGATAGATACTTTATGTATTAGAAATGTTTAGTGGAGATAGGATGTCTAGTTAGACTGTTAAATGCTTAGGCATGCTTATGAGTTTCTACAGGGTACATCTGGTCAAGGATAACTAGAGAGAAGAGTTGATGACTGTCAGCAGACAGGGTGTTTAATATTATTATTATGACGTGTATAACTGTAGCCTTAGCCATAATATGTTCTTATGTTTAAGCCACGACATGTACTAGAGGTCGTGAGAATGTTTTTAGTTACACACCACTTAACCAACAGACACACACATTCACACGTTGATTTGCTTCATGTTTTGACTACTGCTAGGGCCAGCTGCAAAGCTGGTAACAGAGACGTCCCGGTTGACGTTTCTGTGTAGTATGGGGCTAGCCCAACCGAGGGGATATAATGTATAGGCCTGGTGGGTTCAGGGTCTTTCATCTTACATCTGCCTGCGAGCAGTTTGGAGGTGCAAGATACTTGAGCGTGTAATGTTAATTTTACCTGTGATCCTTTGAATAAATCAACACTGTTTTGAAGTTACTTGGACTGCCTCGTCTCTCAGAGTTAGCAATGGTAACAAGAACCATATCCTGCACTTGCCTACACTTCTCTTGGAGCAGGACTCACAGACTGAGCAAACACATGTTCTATAGTCAGTGGTTGTCTTCTTGTGGTTATTTTGTGTCTATTAATCTTTACTCGTTATACATCTCAGTCATTTGGCACATATTTTTACTTGTTTTGCGACTACATTTTAATTCAGTTTCAATTCAATTAAATTTATTTGTATTGTACCAATTTGCAACAACAGTTGTCTCAGGGCACTTTCCATAATCAGGTCTAGACCTTACACTATTAAAGAGAAAACCCAGCAAATCCCCCTTGAGCAGCCCTTGGTGATAGTGGGGAAGAAAAACTCCCTTTAACAGAAGAAACCTCAGACAGAGCCCGGCTCTTGGTGGGCGGCCTTCTGCCTCAAACGGTTGGGGTGAGTGGATAGAGGAGAGAGAGAAAAGAAGAAAAGTATCAGGACATGACAGGTTGTTATGGTGCCATGAAATATCAGAAGACATAACTTAATATACTAAGTACCTTTCTCCCCTCCATCACTGTCCTACTAGGATTATAATACTATACATCCATCCATCCATTATCTCTATCACTTATTCATAAATAGGGTTGCAGAGGGCTGGAACCTATCACAGCTGACATTGGGCAAGAGGTGGGGTCCACCCTGGACAAGTCGCCAGTCTAGCACAGGGCTGACACATAGGCACACAACCACACACACTCACACTCACTCCTAGAGGCAATTTAAAGTCACCATTCAACCTAAGCTGCATGTCTTTGGACTGCGGGAGGAAACCGGAGTACAATAGTATATAGTATACACAATATACACATATACAGTACATACATATACAGTAAACAGAGTATATATGTATATAGTACATACAACACACATACACAACAATATATAATAAGTATTAAATACATACAGTATATATGCATACTATACATGCACAGTAATCCAATACTATTCTATATAAGGGACCCAATCCCGGCCGGCAATCGGGCGAAGGCAGGGTACACCCTGGACAGGTCGCCAATCCATCGCAGATGAATTCAATTATGTTTACCTATTATTTGGCCCCAAAGAGGAGGGTGTCAGGCCATGCCATCATAAATCTTCAGAATCCCATAATAAGCAACACCATTTTCCAGACCTAATCTACCCTTAACACAAAGCATCGCTGAACCCTAAAGCAACACCATTTTCCAGACCTAATCTCCTCACCCAAACAAGGAGCAGATATGTTGCTTGATACATAACATCTGCATTGTGTGTTCTTAGGTTAAGCAGCAGCTTAGGTGTTTTATTGTCTTTGGAGTCTTTCCTGTTTTATTTTAGCCATTTGTGCCTCTTTTTAGGGGTATTGTAGTTGTTTGGCATCCTTTTTTGGTGATTTTTTTCCCAGTCATGTGATTGATTGTCCAACAGAAAAGTTACCAGTGCCTTCACGATTTTCTGGTGGGCCGCTGGGCCTGTCTCCAGCAGGTCCATTCAGTAATCCATCCACAGGGCACAAGGAGTCCCTGAATGGTTTGATAAGTATGAAAATAATGTCATATTCGGTGGTCTTTGCATTCACTAGAGCTCAATCCAGTTGAATACAACGGATGACTGGGACTGACTGGGCACAGGCCCAGGGTCTTAAGGGTTCAAGGGGCCCCTGGAACTTGCATGCACAATATCCTTGAAAGAGACCAAAGAAAAAAACCTGCCAAAATTAGACACAAAACAATGACAAAGAGATGAATAATGGCTGTAAAGAGATGTGAAACAACTGCAAGAAGCAGCAAAACCACTACAAAACACCACAAAATGACTACAAAGACATGCAAGTAGACCACAAAGAGATGCAAAACATCTTCAAAGACGAACGATAACCTTAAGGAGATTATCAAAACTTGAGTCGGTTTCAGTATTAATGTCTTGCTTCTACTGTATGTAGGATGGTGGAGGAGCCTTTTACATGTCTGTGCCCAAGGGCCCAGTATGTTATGATCCATTTCTGTATTTCATAAGGTTGGTGTGTAAACTATATACCGAGCATATTAAAAGAATCATTACAACAGCAGATTTAGCCCTAGATGCAACATTGATGTAGGAAGTAAATGCTATGGTTGACAGTACCTCGTTTCTAGTTGTATAGTGACATCTTCTGGCCAAAAGCCACACAAGCCCTGACTGCTGCTGGCTCCCTGCCTGCTGTACTGTAGGTATGCACTTCTACACACTGTAAGGTTATTGGTACAGTATGTCCTTGCAATATATACAGTGATAAAAAGGAATGCAAAAAGATATTTGATCTACAGTCAGGGGTCATTATCAGATATTCTGAAACTTCATATAAAGGGCAGTATTATCATACTACACACCCTGATTTGATTTATCTGTTGGGATAATTTTTACCTAATATGACTCCAAGTGATTCTTGATTAAACTGGAAGTAATCACATGAAATCATATGAATTTGAAATCCATCCACATTTTCATTTGCATCCTCCTCTGTGTTCTGCTGTAAACCAAATAATGAGTTCAGTATACAAAATACAGCAAGAACTTTGCACAGATTTAGTCATTAGAACTCAATAAAACACAGTACAGTCAAACAAGATACATAAGCGAAAGTTATATGTGATAATAACCCGAGTATCTTTGGATTTGTTGGTTGGATTACACAGGACATTTGAAACCTGTTTTGACACTGGAAAGATAAAACATGCATTTTTGCCTGTTTTGACATGCTTGAATCAAAAGAAAAATAATTATGAAAACAGAGGGCAGATTGATTAACTGATTGTTAACATTAGCCACCATAAGCTAACTGGTCATAACAAAAGAGTAAGGAAAGGAGCACGGGAATGAATTCAACCTTTAATTTCTTAGAAGAACATTGTGTTATTTCTTCTTACATGTTCTGACTTTAAAGCAAATATGATTGTACATGAGAGCAAATTAGTTATTTTGTACTTCCAGTTGTGGCTTCAAACCCATCACCACCATGTCCTACATTTCACTGCATTAAATCCCTGCTAACCACTTTCTAAAGCACCTCACAATCATGCTTGCTTTTATTTTTTTTGTCAAAGTTTCACGAGTCTATAGAAATGCACTGTTGAGTTTGCAGACTGTTGAGTCACAAAGTACAGGCTATTCAGAGTATGAGGTTGTGATGCAGAACTCTCCGGTACCCTTAGTGAAAGAGCTAGGCAACAACTCCAAGGGCAAAGAACAAATTGATTCCTTTTGCAGTGAAAATATATTTTTATTACAGCAGCACTGCAGAGCACCTAGGGAGGCCGTCTTTTAGCTACAGCATCAGCAAACTTCCATCCTCCTACAGTGTTCTTGAACATGACACTGACTGGCCACTAGAGCTGCTGTGTTATGTCAGAACATGACCCCTGACCTCCCCGTGAGTCATAAGAAGTGAGATATTTTTTGGAAAAATCCTAATATTTTTATACTTATGAGTTTAAATGTTAACAGATCATAATCACCAGCTTTTAAATTGCTGCTGGTTATCAAGCCAAGAAATCAGTGAATGTTTAATAATAATCACCTCTATTTGGCCAAGTATGTTACACACAAGGAATTTGTTTCCGGTACAGAATTGAGGCAGCCATCTGTGGCGTCAACTCAACTGATGGCTCTAACCATCGGGGGCAACTTGGGGGTTTAGTGTCTTGCCCAATTTACTATTAACAAAAGCCATATCTTTGAATATTCACAGAGAAATGCCACATCGCTCCCCACACACCAGTAGTGTGTTGCTGAATTCCTTATTCCATTCCTTTTCAATCTCCCTCTCCCCCCGGCCTGCTGTGTGCACAGTATCTGACCTCCCAGGAGACTTCCTCCCTCCCCTGCATCTCATCCCTCTCA